>NW_008825547.1:4454208-4494682 GCF_000699105.1 Pygoscelis adeliae
GAAAAAAAAAAATCATTCTCAAAAGCATGATTTGTTTACCTCTTGCCGCTTTGCCCGGCTTCTGCTATGATCTTGAGGGCTCGGGTGCCTTCTGGCTGTTTCGTGCCGGAAAGCGTGTGAAATTGGCTGATCAAAGTCTGCAGTCGGTGTTTCAAGCCAAGGCGACAGCCTTGACTTAGGAGAGAAAATGTGGCCCCTGGGTATTCCTTCTTACACTGCTTTTTTTCTAGGAGAGTAATCCTGGAGCGTCTTCCAAGTTAAAGCTGCTTCCTCTTAACTGTGTGTTCAAATGTGCTTTAGCTTAAAAGAAAGACGAGAAAATGGTACTGTGATGTTTGGTGCATGGTGTTTCTTGCTATCTATTTATCCAGGCTACTATTGTAAGGGTACTGTATGCCTAAGGAATGGTCTTGAGGGGTTTTCTCCTTCCAATTTTAATTTAGGATCTGAAAGTCAAGCTAGCTCTCCCTAGCTGATGCTGTACCTTCAGTAAAGCAGTTAAGAGTCTGTTGAAATTGCATCTTTTATGTGTTTGCAGTGAATGGGTTTGCAAGAGCTCATCTTGCTGCTTCGGTTTCCTCTGTTGGCATTAGAGGCCAGAGAGATTAACACTTAAAACTTGTTTAGCCAGATCATATTACTGTGGATATACATAGGGAGCACAAAGGTTGAGTTCTTATTCTGTTGTTTCATCTGAAACCCCAAATCAATATCCCATCACTTGCCTTTCATTCCCACCTTCGAAAAAAAGAAACAGTCTGACCAATCGTAACGTGTTTTAGCTCATCGTAATACAAATTGGAAATTACATTTTTTAGCTTGATCCCAGAAAGTACCTGGAAGACTTTTGTAATTTAGAAATCTTAACGTTAGTTGCAAGTATCTGTAAAGTATGAGTGCCAGGTAGATACGTCTGTACTCTTCATAGTATCACTAAAGAGAAGAAAAAAAGAGGAAGATTTTTGTTGGGAAATTGCAAAGCTATGTTGGGAAAATGTAGCTCAGTTTTACCGAAGGGATAGTCAAATTGTGTTTGTGTGAATTGTTTCCAACCTAGTATTGAATGCAGTGTAGGTGTTACTTATCTTTTATGTGTTGGGACTTTGTATCTTTATAATAGGTACCATCAACAGCACTGAAAATATGGATGAGAAAAAATCAAATAGTTTTCTCTGAAAAAGTAGCAACAGGCTAGAAATCAGTTAGATACTGTTAATAGGAGTTACGAAATCTTGGGCAAGGATTAACATCAATGAGCTCTGAGATCAACAGATGTCTCATTCTCTGGATCTCTTCTGAGATTTATAGCTTTTTTTCTTTCTCCGTTTCAGGTTTGTGAGCTATAGACTAGTTAGAAAAGAATTCTTGATTTAATAACATAAAGATCTATTGTAATTGTGTATTGTTGAGATATATTTTTTTTTAACTGTAATGGTATAGAATGATCATCTTTGTTTGTACAGTTGCTGGCTGACTTGAAGTTATTCTGCTTTTCTCCTGTGGTTTTTTTTGAGTTAATAAGGGGGGTTTTCTTATATAAATATACAGAGGACAAGGTAAGATTTAGGCCTTTCCTTATAAGTTCCTTGACCAGTGGAGTTGCGCAATGATTTTTTCTGATGATGCAATGAATTATGAAACTTTCGCATACGAAGTTAAATCCCATTGCCTTTGAGATGTTTAATATTCTAGTTTTTAATGTTACCCTTTCAAGAGAGTTTCCATAAATGTGAAATTCTTGCATGTATTTATGAATACATAATTATTTATGAATGCATAAGTAACTCTTCCATAATACTTTTTCCCCCCATTTTATCTATATGTAATTGAAGTGAGCTATCTTCCTATGGCCTTGTTGGCTCTTGTAAGATAAATGGCATCACAGAACAGCAAGTGTTGTGGGAAGCAATTCCTAAAACAGGCAATGAAAAAGGTCCAAGGTCCTCCTGGCTCAGCTTAGTAGCTGATATTCAGTGCGGTTACTCACAAGACCAGAGATGCTACATCTGGCCCTTCTTGTGCACATCAGAGAGCAGCATTTGACCTCTCTGTAGCTATTCAGGAAAGTTTAAGAACTGCAGTATTTAATCTCAGATGTGGTTCCATATCTGTCACAAAAAGGAGACGTTCGCCTATCTGTACTTTGCATGTTATTTGGAATCTTAATGGGCATCTTTGAGGTTTTTTAATGGAAACATGTTGACCATGAACCAATTTTTATTTTTCTCAAAGGGCTAGGTGATCTGGGGAGGGGGTGAGGTCTTTCCTCCTTTCCATATGTGCATATTCTGAGTGACTGAGTGGCTTTATTTCTTGTGTCCAGGGAATTGTAGAGCCAGTTTTACTCTTGGGGTTCAGGGAGTCCTTTGCAAAACTGAATGAACACAGAAAACAAGCAGATGAGGAACACATAAATAAATGAATAAATAAATGAAGGCATGGTGTGGGCATTAGGTGTAGACTAGGATTCCTAGCGCTGTGCTTTGGTAGCGTGGCTGTACACAGAGGGGTATTTCTGCAGCACCCGTGATCCCTGAAGGATGTGAGCTGTCATGTGGTGATGCAAGGGATGGGAGGAGAATCCGTTGGCTGGGGATCCTGAGGGTTGTGTGGGCTTTGTGTGCAGTAGGTGATACTTCCTTCTGAAGCTATGGAGCCGAGTGTATAAATAATTACACCAAACCACGTGACTCTGTTAAGTAGTATTTATTGTTATTTTACCCCTATAGGATTTCTGTCTCTAAGAACAGCTTCATTCTGTAGAAGAACCAGCTGCCCAGCTGAGAATTAGGATTTTTCTCCTGCTGATCGTATTCCTACTTCCTGTTTCTCCCATTTATTTGTGTCCCCTCTTTCATGAGAGTGTAGGAGTGCTAGAGATGGTACAGAGAGAAAGGCTTCCAGACTTGCCGAGCCATGCCACAGGAAACTGTGTAGATAAAAAATATAAAGTTACATTCGTATGAAAACAGTCTTTAATGAAGCATACAAGGAGAAGGAGACTGCCATACTGTAAACAGTAATGGTACCTCCTCAAAGAAATCGGCTTCTACTAATAAAAGGCAAATACAATATAACTGTCCTTAGTGTGACTGTACCTAGTTTAAACTTAATTGGCCTTCAGGGAAGGATGGAAAGGTCTGTTCTTTCATATTTATTTTTGCCTGATTCAAATACGTTTCCTGTTGACATTGTCATTAAATGCTGTAATTTCCGAGGCTGAATCATTCACGGTCGTGTTCAGCATCTTTCCTGAAAATGTGGGTTCATGGAACAAAATGCAAAGGCAGAATTCATCTTGTGCTGGAAGCATTTCCTCCAAATATTTATGAGATACTTGTATTTGTTGTGTGCCCTAAAGAACTACTCGTAGAGGTAAATAGATGAGTTATTTTTGTCAGCCGAACGTCAGAAGAGAGATGGTATTTTGACAGTAACACTTTGCTGGGGAGAGAAGGAGGAGGGGACCAGGGAAAGGTGAAGGGCGGAACGGGTAGATCTCATTTCTCCGGGGGAAAAAGGGTAGACTAGCACCATTCAGGCCAGTATTTGCTATCCCTTAGGTCAGCGTTGTCTATCTTTTTCAAACTGCTGGCATCTTAAGTATCTACAATTGGTTCCTGTGTTTGCGCAGCATACTATCTTACTTCTTCAGTTCAAAGGACTCAAATGATAAACAGTCTGAACAATGTGTCCTTCTTCCTCTATGGTCTCTGCTGCTTGTAGCATGAGGCTACTTCTTCCTGTCTAAATTGTGGTTGATATGTTGTAGAATTTGCTGCTTTAATTTGCAAAGGCCTGCTTTTTACGGTGCACGTTCTTGTGACCAAGCCATTTCTTGAAAGTGCCTGTGATAGCAAATTGTGCGATCTTAAACTGGAAAGTGTGATAGCTCACCACAGGGGTTGAAGTATGGGATGCAGCTACTCTTCTGGAATGGCATTTTCTGCAGTTTTCTCTATTCTAGAGGGCTACTGGAAGTCTGGACGTGATAAAAGTTTGGAGGGAATGGACTCCCTTTGGAATGTGTTCTTAACTACTCCTTTGTTGGTTTAACAGAAAGCCGTTTCAGGAAGTTCATCAGCAAAAACGTAGCCAGTTAAGTGGGCTTTCTGTTGTGGCATCTGTAATGTATCACTTTGCTTTTCATGTTTCCTTCATTAGTTTGTGCAGATAAGCGCATACAAACCTGTTTGATCAATTTTTTGATGAAATCTTATTCAAGCTTTTTCTTGGGCAGAAGCTGAAACGATATGGTATTACAGGAGTTAGTGCAAAGGTATATTTGGCTGCTAAGCAGGTTTGTTCTTTCCATGTATGACTGTACCGGGGGCTTAGAACAAAATTAATATTAAAAGGTAAAGAGTATGTTTGAGCGAATTCCTACATAATGATAACATATTTATAAATCAGTAGGCCTGACCTATGACTAAGTTTTAGTCTATTCAGAGAAAGAAAATATTTCCCGGTAGTATCAACTGAGTAGGAAAAGGTCTGGATAGTAGTGCATCTATTGCATTTATTGAAATTGCCTGCTCGAGTATCCCTTGCCAGCATCATGAGGCTTACATTCATTAGATCCAGTGGACAGAAAATGTTTTTCTCCAGGGCAACCCCAGTCTTACCATGTGTCTTGATGGGATTTCAAAACCCTTCAGTAAGTGCTGAATGCCCTAGCGTAGCTGTGATTCAGGTGTGAGTGGACGAGAGCTGGAGAACAGGGTTAAGTGATTGCCAGAGCTGTGTCAGCACCACTGAGGAATTGAAAGTTTTTGGTAAACACACAGGAAGGGGATGGGCAGGAGAAAGAGGAAATCCCATGTTGGATGTTCTGGGTTCAACTTGGTCAAAATACATTGCAAGAGTCATTTGAATGGGTCGTTATGGCGTAGCAGAACATGCAAATAGGATTCAAAGTACATTTTTGTAACTACGGACCTACCATTGCAAAAGATCTGCTAAACTATGCAAAGGCTAGAGAGAAGCATTGCAGCCCATGAGGGGTGTAGGAAAACTTGCCTTTTAAGCAACTCTTCTGCTGTGTTGCTGGTGTGGCACTTTGTCTTCCTTTTTCTGTCTTGCGAGGGCTTTGCTCTGTCGCTGATTTCCAGCTGTACTTGCACGGGCTGCGAGAGAGACTGCAGCAGCTGTCCTGGCAGCAGTGGAGAAGCATCGGGCCATACTGAGGTGAATGCTAAGCCAGTTTCTTTTGGGATGTAGATAGCCTGGTTGATGGTTTCTGCCAGGCAGGCGGTGGACAGCAGCGCTGCCACTAGGTCTGACCAGGAGAGCTTGCCTCTTCTGAAAATCTCCCACTAAATGTCCTTGGTAGCAGTTCCCGTCCCTCTGCCATGACACTTAGCAGTGTGTCTGAAAAAGTCTTAGAGCCACACTGCTTCAAATGTCTTCATTAGTAATAATGTCCTGTTTGGGGCTTTTTCTCCCCAGTTCCTGGAAAAAGCCATGTTTCAGTCTTTATCCTGCTGTAGCAGTACTCCCTTCCTACCACTGTTTCCTTTTTTGCTCTCCCATCGTTCTTTTATTTCCCCAACATCATTCTGTTGTTTCTTTCTCTCCAGCTTTGTCTTCAGGACTGTCAGTGGTATAAGCTGTTTATTTAATCTCTTGATTTAGATCGCTGTGCAGCAACTTTTCTTTTTCCCCTTCCAGAAAAATAAGTCTCAGCACCTTTCATAATCTAATTATCATTTGTAATCTCCTTGTGCTACCTTATCAGGGAATATGCGCCCATAAATATGTACCCCCAGCCTCTTGAAGAGGTGTGAAGTCCAATGGAGTACAAACCTGGCAGTACTGACACGGTCTTCACAGTGTTTTAAGAAGCCTGTGCCTCCTTAAAGGGCAGCTTTGTACTGTTACAGATGGCCAGCAAGACTCTTCTATCTAGAGCATGTATTATGTGTAGGTGTGATCTTTAAAGCCAACTACCACTGTTTACCACATCTGATTTAAAATGGTGACCTCAACCTGACTTGAAACAGGTTAGTTTCTATCCTGAAGATGGTCAGCGTGGATTGTCTGCTACCCCTTTGTCTGCCATTCTGTGATGTTGCTTCGACATTCTCTGATCAAGTTTCATTTCTGTTGTATGCAGGAGGTTTTTCTGTGCTGTGTAGTGGCACGTGTAAAAGGTTTTTGAGCCAGCATTGACCCTCCTTGTAAATCCACCTGGTTTAGGGAAGCAGAGCGTGGATTTATTGGCGTGTGTGCTGGCCTGTGAAGAAGAAACCAAGGCTTGGTATTGTGGGGGTGTGGTGCTAAGGCAACGGCTCTTGTTCCAGGATTTCCGTGCTGTGCTCCTCAATGTCGAGATGCCCCGTATGCTCTGTCCCCACAGAAAGTGAAACTTAAGAAATTTAGCTTTGGGAAGGCAGTGCAAGTTTTGAAGAACCAACTTCAGCAGAGCTGGTACCAGCAGAAAAAAGATTTGGCTGGTGGAGTGAACAAGTGGGAAAAAGGTGCTTCAGGTGAGATGCTTCTGCTCTCGATGGAGCATTTGAGCAAGTCTGAGGGCATTGGATACAAGTGTCAGAAAATGCAAAATTCAGCATTTGAATAGCTTATTTGAATTGGAGATCAGAACAGTATTATCTTCTGTAATGTATTTGACTATGTACAATGGCAGTCTTCTGCTACGTTTAGATGGGTGAAAAGTCCTTTTCCTTGCTCCTGCAATAAAAGCAAAAATATCAAGATGCTTGGTATGGTATGACGCAGGAAAGTAATTTCTCCTTTGAGCACAGAATACAGTTTCAGTGATGTGACTATATTATGTTTATTACATGTGGTGTATCTTGTCATACTGATTGAGATTATGTGCTTTCCTAGGGACTGTAATTGTCTCTACCCCATTAGTTATCATCCTTTGCATTCTTCTTTGATTGTTTTTTCTCCTTTTATCTCTCTGCTTCTGCAGTCTTCCCTCTTAATTTATTTCTCAGCATCAACTCCAATTCTGACTTCTCAGGGATTTCAGCCTCCTCTCCTACACCTTTTCTCGTATGGTTTGTGTTGTCCTGAGAACTTCCCGTGCATGCCTAACAATGAAGCAGTCTTACTGGTTTGTAAAACATCTCCTTTGCACAACGCTTAATTCTATGGAATTAAAATGTAAGTTCATTGTGGACTCATTACAGTTCTCCTGAAACAAACTCGGGTAACCATTGTGAACGCTGATTTATTCTTACTTCTTGCTTGGAAAGTTAGCTGCATGGGCCGTGAGTGCTAAAGTCACATATAAACAATGGGGCTTGTGCACAGTCTAAGATGTTTTTGTTAGGTACAGTGTAATCACGTGGCCTGCCTATGAGCTATATATTTGATATTTGAAGTTATATCAAGTTTATAAACTTTAATGAGCAGCCAGTATGGTCGTAATAAGAGTGCTGTAAAATTCTTGCAGTCTGCAGTATGAATGTGAAAATAATTCTTGTCATGGACCTCCAGTTTACCGTGAGTCTAAACCTGCCAAAATTATCGTGCATGCTGTCCTGCTCATTAAGGTCCGTGTCCTGCACTTTGTTTAGAAAGTCTTGGCCTGAGTCTCTCAAAGTCTGTAGAGCTCCTGCAAGTTGTGTGCAGGCACTTACAGGATCAGAGCCTGGTTCAGTGGAACTGGCTACAGCTGTAACTGCTGGGTCTTCATCTGCTATCAATTGCAAGGCTCTTGACCGTTAAGCTGGACTAGAAACAACAGAAAATACTAAATGCTGTGCAATCCAGTAACGGTACGTTGTGAATACAGCAATGTTGGTTGTTTTTAGAGAGAGAAAACAAGAAATGTCAAGGCAAAGTCAAAATAGTGGCAGCAGTCAAAGTATTAATCGGTTTCTGAAAATGGAATAAATTAACATATTGAGCAAATGCAACATGCTTCTTCAAGTCAGTCCTCCATTCAGAACTTCTATTTAGTGTAGAATAACTTCTCTCAAATATAAGAAGACTTTAATCAAGTTAATATTCTTTCATAGCTGCTGTCCCGGTGATTTGGGGAACGCTGTGTTCATTCTTGCCCTTGAGAAAGAACATCTGCAAAGACATACAGGTGTTTAAAATCCAAGGTCTCCAGTTCTTCCTTAGAATGTTTGAAGCAGGAACAATAAAGTGAACTGTCACACCAGTGATTCACAACCCTCCCTCAAAGGAGAGTTCCCAGATTCCCACTCACTCCTCTCTGAAAATGGAAAGAATGTGAGATATTTTTAATTTTGGTTAACTTTAGAGAAACTTCTTACTCATGATCATGTGTACAACAAATGTGAAAAGCATGGTTAGAAACTTGGATGCAAATTCTTACTCCACGTTCATTCAGTGACGTATTTCCTTTTACACCCTTACTGTCACCCCAGCTTGAGCATGTAGTTTCACAAGACTTTAACTAAAGTGTGCTTCAGCCTTTACATGCCAGACTTTCAGACCTGAATCAGTGGCAATTTGCAGTCCTTCAGGGTATGTTTGATAGGCTTACGCAGAGTGTACTCGCATCTATGCAAAAACCCCTGATCTCAAGGACTAAATGTAAAAACCTCCAAAAATTGCTCACGATATAGTTCTTTTAGTTGTATTTATCATCTTTGCAGCAAACTGTTGGTTCAGACAATATCCTTTGGTGCCCCTGCATGTATCCCAAATTGCAGCAGTTGCTTAGAACAGTTTACTAAGCTGGGCAAGAAATCAACTGGAACATGCCTGGTTTAGGTTCATGCCCTCAAAGGAATATAATTAACACAGGGTTTACAATTAAGTAAAATAAATGAGTTATAAATAGATCTCTGTGAAGTGCCAGAACCTGGAGTACAATCTTACACCCTTGAAGTTAAGGGAGGTTCTGCTACTTACATCAGTGAGAACAAGACGGGGTGGTTCCTCACAGGAATAGTTACAGTTAGTGCTGAATGTTCTTCTAGTATCCCTGTAAGGATTAAATAGCACAAAACTTCATTTCTGCTAGTGTAATTTACTGGCACCAGATTCGACATTGTCTGATTTTTTTCGGGAACTCTTGCAACTTCCTCTTGCGACTTAAGAAAACTTGTCCAAGGTTTGCAAACTTCCAGGAGGAACTGGACTCTGAGTAAGAGTGTTAGCCCACATCAGCATGAATGATTTAACCCCAAATTTTCATCTAAGCTTAGAGTTCATTCTTAAAACCAGTATTACATACCCCAGCACAATGGCCTGTGTTTCAGGAGGGTTTCTCTGTGTGTATCTAATGCTGTACAGCTAATGAAACACAAAACAGTCTGCTGGAGAAGTAACTTTTTTTGCAACTGAACTATATGCTGGTGTTTGAAAAACAGGGTGAAAAAAAACCCTGTTTTTCTTTTGTGAAATTCAGCCCTTTAGACAGATGCCCAAAGCATAATATGATGGTATTGTAACAAGACCGCTATGTTTAAGTTGCAAGTTTGGTCGTGAGTACTTGTCAGCATTTAAACGTGGAGGTGACAGCAGATGAAGAAGCCCTCCGACCAATGGAGCAGGATGGTAAATGCAGTGTGGTGCAAAGTAATATGTTAGAAAATGACCAGGCTAGTACACAGTTAGGATCCATTGACACAGAAGTCATTCTGCACTAATTTATTCATAACTATCTTAATCTGTGTTGAAAGCAGATTGTAGAATGCATAAAGCCAGGTAAGGTTTTTAATAATTGATTTATTCCATGGGGATATGGTTACCTGAATTTGAGAGAACAAAAGCTAATATGCACTAATGATCTGCTCCCCCTTTCCCCCTTTTATTAAACACACTGGAAACAGAAGATAAACCCAAAGGAGAAGCGGTATACTTTCTATGAGGCCACCCTCAAAACCTTCATCAGGGCTTACTGGCTGTGAATTTGCTGTCCTCCATCATGTTTTCATTGACATGTTGTGATAATTTCATGATCTTTGAGTTCTGTTTACAGTATAGCAATGGGTTTGAATTACAGGCACATCTCAAAGCAAGAGATCACCTCTGCAAAAGACTCTTTATTGCCAACCGCATCTTTAACTAGTTGAAGGCCACATTCATAAATAACCATCTTCTCCCCTTAGTCATAGTGGCTATTAATGATTCTCCCTAACAAATGTCCTGTCAATACATTCGTCTGGGCATGTGGAGGTTGAGCATTAGGCTGCCTTACTTGAATGAGATGAAGGTTTCAAGTAGCAGCTGCTACCTGCAAATATACCTTCCTATGCGCCTTCTGGAGGGGGCAGACAGAGTGACAAATTTCAGTTGAAGAGCTAGTTGGGATACAGCCTGGTGATGATATTAAAGAGACACCTTAATTTTCCCCAAACTCACTAAACGTTAGCAAGCTGCTGACTTCGTCCCATGTTGTCTTCTGAGGCTCAATGGAACAGGGAGAAGCTAACTCTCATTTCTCTTTCATGTATCACGTAGTAAATGCAGACATTGGGTACTGCACAGTAGCTCATGCAGGGCCACTTGGTACTCAGTGTAATTTGTTTGTGTGGCTGTGCCTTTGGTTTCAAGTACATTGATGGGTATGTTGAAATCAACACCTGAGTAAAACCACCGTGTGTATGAACTAGGCCTTTTGGACTGACGTAGAAACCCGTGTTGCGTGCCTCTCAACTACACCTTGGTTTGGGAGGCAAAGTGTGTGTGTGTAAAGGAGAAGGGGAGAGCGAGGAGCTAGGTAAGTACTGTTGGGAGTGAAGAAGGATAGGTCCCAGGTCTGCGTTCTCCAAAGAAACTTTTTGAAGCTTGTCCTTCTGCCCTTCTGTTGCAGTTATGAGGATGACGTCATTTGGGCTACTCCTGGACCTCACTCCAATACCTTGTCATTTTTATGGGTAGTTTCTCATTTTCCTATGCCACAGTGACTGCTGTGGTCATTAAAAAGGGAGGGGAGAATGATTCTTATACTGCTGGTAGACATGGACATCTATAAAGCTCAGGGCAAATATTAGACTACTGAAACTTTAGCACACTGTCATTATTGGCCAAAGTCATCAATTTAAAGCTGGAATGTAGACATAGTCCGTGGTGTTTGCTAGCTGGAGTGGGACACTTCCTAATACTTAGGAAAAATGCTGATCCTTTTCAGTGTAGTGGTTTGGCCAGATTTTCATCTGGAAATGGAGATTTGGTTATATTGAACTGCTGTTTGTCGTTACTGAGGTTTTTTACCAGTAAAGAAAATGACATTTTTACTTACAGTTTGCATGACACTTTTAAGTCTGTAAAGTATTTTGGGAACCTTCCCTTTAAGTTGGTTAACATGTTGGTACAGTTTTTCTCTGTTCTATTTCATATGATCCTTTTGAAGAATTTGATAGAAGTATTTATTCTGTTATGTCAAATTAAGATGTTATTTGACCTTTTCCCCTATCTTCAAAAGATATAGTACAGTGGAAAAAAGTTGAGGAAATGGAAGATGTGGTTGCCTGAGGGTTGGCAAAGTGAATTAATTCATTGTTGATATTGATTCAAAATTCTGGAGGATGCAGTTGAGGCAAATGATTGTAATAAAATGAAGCGAGTGTTATAAGGTCAGAAAACAGATGTTAGCTTAGTGTAAGACTTGGTTTAAAATTAGTGCCAAAAATACTGACTACATGAATCTGGAACATTTTCATAATATATAAAGTCTATTATGCAATGTTAACAAAATTACAGTCTTGTGTGGATTAACTTTCTTGTGTTTTGGTATTTTTCTTCAATTGAATAAACAAGGATCAGTAGTTTGTACAAATTATATTCTGCTTCATTTCAATGTAATGTTTTGTTTCAGAATTTTATTTTCATCCTTTTGCAAGCATTATAATATTATTATACTACCATGATGACATTAGTTATTTCCAGTGTTTCTTTTTGATTTTTTTGATTTTAATTTTTTTTTACCACTGCCAAAATTCCTGCATGAAACCAAGCTTTTAACAAATCTAGACAAAAACTGTGGTGGATTTATAGAAAAATAGAAGACAATTCTTTCTTGGTCAAGGCCCCCCACCCCTGTTAGAGCTACCTTTCATGTCATCAACTATGATGATATTTATTATATATGTTATGCTATCATTTATGAGTTCCAACAAAGATAGCCTATAGCTGAGCACTGAATAAATTTATCCTCTCCCCAGAGACTTAAAGGCAAGACAGGCAAAGTTGGACTGTGGATTAGTATATTTGAATATAGAAAACTCTTTACCTGAACTGATACCATTAGTTTTACCAAATCACTCCTGTTTCAAAGGCTGCGGAGGGAAGTACATCATCCTCAAACCTCGCCTGACCACACCTGATTTCTATATAACTGTATATATAACACTTCATACTTGGAGTTTGAGATGTGATAACTTAAGTCACTTATTTTCCATTTAGTATAGCATTGTGTTAATGAATGTTGGTTATTGCATAGCTAAAATGCCTGGTCTAGTAAGTAAAAAAAAAAAAAAAAATTAAAGATGGGGGTGGTATAGGAGAAAAGGTTTTTCCTTGTACGGTGCGATTGTGCTGCTCAAAACAGGTCTGCCTTTCCCAGAAACACATCAATACAGCATCAATACAGCAACTCCACGTATTTTATCTCACCAGAAGGTTCCAGTTCTTATGTCAGCTGTTGGGGGATTTTTGCTGTATGATGTAATGCACAGTCCACTTCCACTATAGTCAGATGGCAGCACACCTTTTTTCCCTGTTTTAACTTCAATTTTGATTTTAAAAATGTTTAAATTAGGAAGCAGACTTGAGTTATGAATGTTGCAGAGTCCTACCCTGATTTCAATATGCGGACCAATGTGGGAAGGGAAAACAGGACACCAAAGGGTGGAAGAATGGGTGTCGAGAATGTCAGCGACAACAGTAGTCAGCTTGGTAATGAGTTCAAGAAAGGATTCTGCCAACCCAAATTGGTTTAGTTAGACTGAGATATTTGTGCGCTAATGTCAGGAATCTGGGCTCTGAAGAGGAGGAGGAGAAATACTGGTGCAGGGCTTAAAACTGAATGTTGCAGAAGAAGTAGAAACGTGACAGATTTGTAACTGTAGTAGGAACGCAAGTGTTGGAGAGCATGAAGGTGATAGGGTGACACTTTCTGTAACTGATATAGGAAAACCATAAAAAATAATCTGAGATAGAATGGACAAAGTAGAATTTGTCTTGGTCGCAATTGCTAAGGAAGGAATTGTGAAAGAAGCTGAACGGGGTAGTGGTGCCTGTCGGCTGCACTTCCCCAAACTGTTGGCAAGACCACTCTCTGTTGCCTAATGTTACATTAGCATTAAATTGAGACTTTTTTTTTTAATACTTTCATTTGCAATGCAAAAAATAGGAGTCCCCTTGTGATATTAGGAAGCATTAGAAACACACAGGCAGCTGAGAATGTCATGCAGAAAGAATTGTCTGGCAAAATAATGGGGAGAAATTTAATATCAGTCATGCCACTGGAGATATGAAAGTCTGCTGTGACAACAGTTTGTCATTATGAAAAATGAGACAGCCTTGGATGTCTTAACGGATCGCAAGCTTATTATAAAAGGTTAGTGTGATGAAAGTGTGAAAATAATAAATTGATTTCTGAAATTTATTTGGCAACATATTTCTGTAGATGGAAGAAATATTAATACTATTTGCTGCAAGGCATTGCTGAAAGTCATCTTGGAACACCTGACCAACTCCAGCCTCCCATCCTTAAGAGGAATGAGTTCAAACTGAAACAGATGTGGAGGAAGACTCCTAGGATAATCAGTGGAAATGGAAAGCACTGAGAGGGCTTGGTCTTTAAAGGCTAGAAAAGAGGCTGAGAGAGATTTAACTTCTTCCTAATCGCCCGAGAGGATGAAGGGCTAAATGCCATTATTGTCCCCAAAATGTGCTTAAGACTGGGAATTACGAGACATCCTCTGAGCCAAGTGGAGTGAAGTTCTGAAACCTTTCAGCAAGAATACTTTGTTCTTCACCACCACCACCCATTAACCTCTCTAAACATGGAGCCTGGCAAACTCACTTCTGAGCTTGTATGATGCAGTTGTGCTGCTCAGAACGTGCCTGCCTTTCCCAGAAGGTAATTTTTAGTCCTGTGCTCTGATCATGGGTGATAAACTAGACAGCTCTGTTATCTTGCTCTATAGAAGTGCACCCTTGGAAAATTTAGGGTTTGACTTAAATGAGAATAAGTTTGAGGAAATCTCACAGTAACATGCTTGTTGCGTACTTTTCCTCTATGGTAATATTTAGGTTTTGATGGTTACACTGGGGATTAACTCGTTTCTCTTCTTTGCCTGTTTATATAGATATGTAAGTCAAAATATTATTTTAGCTTTGTCTCACCTTTTCCCAAAAAAAGACTGAAGCAGCTGAAGAATTCCCCATATTTTCTTTTTTTTAAAAAATGCTGTCAGCTGGACTGCTGCTTCTCACATCACAGGAGTGACGGGAGTTCACACTGGGCAAGTCTGTCATAGTTAAACACTGAGTAGATTTAGGCTACCCGTGCTCCTTTTAATATGCATTGCAGGGAGCACATGGTGATTTGTGCTCATGTGTGTTTGTGTATATATATATGCCCACGTATATATATATCATATAAGGGATAAATTCAGTTTGGGAGGCATAGAGAAGATGTAATCTGAACCTATAGAAATAAGCTAAATTAAAAAAGAGATTAGAATACATGAGGCGAGGAGTAACTGAGACATACACAACCGTTTCAGCAGAAAGGCAAGGGAAGAACAAAATGCTTAAGTTCCCCTAGTTGGTCTCCAGTGCAAAAACAAGATGTAGGAAGTGAAACAAGCCGAAGATGAACGCTGACCCAGGATTTCTGTGTTTGCAAGAGTCTAGTCTGATGAAAGTTACCAGGCAGTCAGGACTTACAGTAAAACTTAAATGTGTGTGTATATATAATATTATATATATTATTAAAAATATATACATATTTTATATATTTTTTATATATATGTGATGAATCGCAGTTATAAGAACAACGCTGAACAAAACCAAAACTGATCATTTTTGAGACAGGCAAGGAATAGGAATCCATTTCTGTTCGGTTGCTCTACAGTTTAATTCTTACGCATTACTCCCAACCACAGATAATTTATTTTTGTCACTCTTATTCTCACTCCGGTCTAGTAGCACATCTTCACTGGCACAAATATATAGAGAGCAGTACTGATGAGGCTTTGCTGAGCCCTACCACCTCAAATTAAACTCCTCCTCGGTGTTCCTTGGAGGTTGCTTTGCCTCCTTATAGTCCCAGTAGCAGAGGTATAGAAGATCATTGCAACACTCAGGTACCACAGGTGATATGGGGGCAGATCAACAGAGAGTGGAAGTCAGCAATAAAGGTTAAGATAAATGAATTACTTAAATTTAAGATTTTTCCCATTTTTTTTCATGGACTGGGAAACTTGAGCAGTTGATTGAAGTGATGTAGGAAGTTGGATGGGGTACTGAGAAAGCAGGTGTTTGTTACCATGGGCAGAGTAGGCTTACAATTCTTCCTCCCCAGCAGTTTTAGATCTAAGTTGATCACTCTGAGTTTGTTTGGTTTTCGAGACATTTCTGCCTTGACCTTGAGGGTAATGCAGAGAAGTCGCACATTCTCGATTATTCAGGAGATCTGATGAAGGCATCACTGTGTTACCTCTGGCTTTATAACTTGTGAAGTAGCAGCAAACCAGCTGGCATTAAAGGCCAGAATGAAACGTCTAAAACAGAGGAGCGAAAAGATATTCTTTTCAATTTTTGAAAGAGGTGTTAAAAATTAAAATTATTTACCCGTCTGCTCTCTAAGCTGCTTTAAAGCTCCTGGTTTAAAATGAGTTGTTTTTTCTATATATAGGTGTAAACAATTACTTCCTGTCCTTTGATTCAGAAGCTTAAATATAGAGCAACATTCAAGACTCAGAATAATTTGGGGGTCTTGATTCTTTAAATTTTTTTTTCTTTATACTTCTTAATGCACTGTCTCTCTCTTATTTGTATTGCTAAGGAACATCTTTTATATATATGCATATGAAACTTTGTGGTTTAAATGAAGAGTTTACTGCTCATAAACCTTGTAATTGAATACAAATTTATTTTATTTATGTACCTGTTAAAATATATATGTATATATCTATTAAAAGCCTAAGCCACCCACAGAATTGGTGTTTATATATATGATTATTGACCTTTTGAACAACAGATATTTATTTGATAAAATAGTTGCTTCTATACTCAATGTTGTAGTTCTAATTCTTTTAAAAGTTACTTTATTATTGGAAAAGCCAAAGTATAATCTATTTTAGTTGATTTTTAAAAGTTTGCATTTTTTGCAAAGATTAAAATGAAGCCACTTTAACCTGTGGAAAAATCTGTGAGGATTTGAGAATCATTTTCATGAAGACATGACTTCGATCAAGAAAAGCCCAGACATGTCAGGCGGATTTTTAGGAAATGGTTTCTAATGTGCACCGTAAATATTGTACGTAACAGAATCACAAGGAGGACAATAGTTGTGACCATGAGCAAAACGAAAAATGAGATCAGCTTTGTAGAGGATGCAAAGGATAAGTGCTGGGAGGAAACGAAACCTGAAAAGCCGCTGGTGGTGGATGGACAGGCGATGGTCACACGAACCTTGACTGCTTGCAGTAGGAAGTATTGTGGCTTTAGACACGTTACTCTGCTGGTAATGCAGCAAAAGGCAGATAAAGCAATAGTATTTTGGGGATAGACAGCAGCTTTTAATCCTGGAAAAATGTTGCACAAGTTTCTGACCCCCAGCCCCCCCAATCCATTTTGGAATTAAGACCCAAGTGCTTGCTGTAGCAAGACGAAATAGGGGATTCAGAGGGAAAATTCAAGGCAAATGCCTCTGCAGACATCAAAATCGGTGTCTGGAACAACCTGCTGCAGAGGCTCTGTGTGATGGTTCTTATGGATACTCCTGTGGCTTTTCGAAGGGTGCCTGAACTTAGATTCTTGTCACCAAGCTGCATATGCTAACTCAAGTACCTGTCTTTACCTTTTAGCCATGAAATACCATATGCTCTTTGTTAAAAGAGAAGCTGTTACTTTTTTAGATATCTGTTTATAAAAGTTAGCAGCTATGTTATATAGAGTTTCCTTTAATTAAATGTTTATCTTTCACCTCTAGAGGTGTGGACAGGACAATAAATGAAAAGCATGGATGAAAAGTAGTGTCTCCTGTATTACAAAGCTGTTGGAATGGGAAACGTCTGAGTAGGGACTGGCAGCATTTCCTCTGATGTCTAACTTATTTTTATCTCTGACGAACAATAATGTAGTTTCATTTGTAATGATGCTGCGCTCTCTGGATTGCTCTTTGCTTACCATATTCTCTTTCTCTTTATATCTGCACAAAACGCTTCCTTGATGCTCCTTACGATACGGCAACAGAGAGCTATGCAAATAAACGTTTTACACTGAGTGAAATATTTTATTTATGCATGAATGAATTTCCCCCCTTCAGATTTTCCTTATGACTACTGTATAAACTAAGAAAGATGTACACTGCATACACATTTTGTATTTCAAAGCTTTTTTCTCGTATGGGTAATTTGCTAGGGTCGAACGTTTGTGAAGTTCGTGGCAATGATATAGCATTTTGTATTTTGAAATCCATTACAATGTGTGTTGACTGAAACTCTCCCGTCAGTGCCCGCTGTTTATACTGGCCCTATGAATCTTCACTTTGATACCGCTCTCAAAACCCTGGGAAAGACCTGGATCAGATTTCAGTAAAAATATATAATACAATGCTGGAAACAAGTACATCTGGCATTGCAGATGAACTGAGCAGTCACTGAGCAGAAGCTTTTGAAACCAAGACAGTTACGTTTGCTTTGGGCATAGGACTGATTTTATGGAATTTTAAATGTACAGTCTGGAACCCAGTGCACACAGCTTTACAGAAGGCTAGGATGTACAGAAATATAAGATCTTGTAGCCTTTGAAGAGATCAAAAATCTTTTCTTTCACAGTATCAACAGAACATGTGCTCATTGATCCAGTTTCTACTGCTTAAAAACTGTTTTTCAACTTCGTTTATGCTTTGTCTCCACTGCCTGCCTATACTTGTTTAGAAATAACATAAGGTCAGAAAATGAAATCTTAAATTATATATCATATACTTAACTATATTGAATATATATTAAGTGCTAAACATTCGTTTTATGTTGTTGCATATTTTTCATATGTTTCTTTTGCAAGATTTAAGAGGCTTGATTTATAAAGAAACTAAAAGTCTCAGGATGTGTCTACATGAGCATTTTAGTTAGATCAGGATCCCACTCCTGAAGCAGTTGCCCCCGCTTGCTAGGCTGTGGTTTGTGTTGTGGAGCAGAGTTGGAGTACAAGAACGGGACTGCTTTAGGAAGATGTAGCTGGGGCTTATCTTTAAATAAACCCTTGCTATGGTCTTGCTCCTACTGAATGTTCGGTCCTTGGGGCTATACTGGAGTGAAGGGGGCAATAACCCCCCTTGAAGCAGGTATGGGCTTCAGCACCAAGTGTTGGGGCTATTTGCTAATGTAGACCTAGCTAAGTCCTGCGAGGACTACAGGCTTTCATCTCCATGAGGAAAAAACCAAAACCAACAGTGCTTCATGATGAGGCTGAGAATGTTCTCGTTGTTTGGTGCCATCACATGTGTTATCTCACATACTGTATTTGTGTGATTTCACATGACATCGAGTGGACTTCTGTGGGATTACAGAGCACCCGCACGTTGGCATTACTGATCCGTTGTTGTTACTGTCATGAACAAATGCTAACCTCGAGCTTACCAGCACAACCTCACAGCAGGCTTAAGTTACAACTGTTCTTGTGCTCAAAGCTGCAGAAAAAATCCGAGTAAAAATGCTTTTCTCTGAGTTTACACCGGCACTGAGCAAGCTGCAGTCTCTAAAGATACCTTCAGCTTTCTTACAGCAACAGGGAAAGGGAATTTTGGCTGACAACTTAGATCAAATTACCTTATGTCCTCCACTTTAGCTGTTTGTTCTGTAGAAGCAGAACTATTCAAGAGCAAAAGGTTAGCACTTAGGTGGCTAAATAACTGATCTTGCAGATGCAGCAGGTAATTAAACCCTTGGCTTCCTGATGTCTAGGGTGAGCAGGCAAACACCAGCTTGCCTGTGGATGTACAGAAATTTCCTATGAACCATTTTGCTACAGAACAAGAATCATCCATATATCCACAATTATAAATAAATAAATAAAAACCTTCTCAGTATTTCAAAACATTACTAGTATGTAACCCATGTAGAGCTGAGAATTTGGAAAAATCTCCTAACTAAAATCAAGCATTAAAGATACTTGCTTCTAAGGGAAGATCCTGGCTGAAGGTGCCCCCCAGTGCCTTCAGACGAGTACGGGAACACTGAGATGTTGATACACAAGAAAAAGAAACTGTATTCTCTGCCTCTGTGGGATGGTGATGCCTGGTCAGTGCCTATTGATTTTCTGTACGATTCCTTTTATTTTTAATTTAAGAGAAGACAAGAAGGGGAGCAAGCAATGAGTTCTCACGCTGCTTTTAAACCAGTATCCCAGTTTACTGTGTCACTGCTGAAATTTTATGGATACCCAAGATTTGTTTGCGATAGGTGACAGTTAATTTGCAGAAAGGAAAGGAGAGGAGATACCTTCCTCTCATGTTTAGAAGAAAACGTTCAGCCTGTGCGTAGGACAGTGCATCTGTCATTATGTGGTGCTTCCTCAACGGCAGGATGGGAGATTATATGAAGGCGATGTGGGAAGTTGAGACCTGCCACGTGGGAGTGCTTGTGGCCTTGGTTTATTGTTGTAGTCAGTTAAGATTATGATTTTTATCAGTATTGTTACAAAAGTACAAGTCTTAATAGGGACCCAGACAAATGTGGCTAATTCTCCTACCTACAGGGGAAGGGTGTGTTAGGTGCCATCCCACTGAAACAGTTGTGTCTGCAAGTGGGACACCTCTACTGCTTTAACTGTTTACTATGATGACCTTTTCTGTCCTAGAGATGAAGGTAAAAGTGAGATGTAGGGTGTTACAACCTGCTTTAGCTTCTCCAGCTGTGTTTTAGTCAGCGCTGGTTTACTTGAGTCTGTATATGCACTGAGCTCTTATTTTAGGTTTTACATTGTTCTTCAAAGAACTGGTTTTAAAGATTAATTAGGGCGGGGGGAAGTGCGAGCATGTGCCTGCAAGGGAAAATATGACTGTGAACCTAGCATTAGAGCACTGACCTGAAAGGAGGGAGAGAGAAAGGAAGAAGAGGTTTGAAAAGCATTCGTAGTGGATTCTTTGAAGAGTAAGTATAATTACTCTCCTCTGAGGGAGGAATATAGAGGTAATGTTGTATATGAGCTTGCTGAAGTAATATGTAATTACATCATGGGATTAGCAGTCAGGTTCCAGTCATGTAGATGCTAACAGCTGTATCTCATCTGATTTAGCATGGATGCACATCCTGAGAGAAGGATTATCCTTCTAAATTGTATTGAAGAAGAAATACTTCTGTGGTGATTTGCCATCACTGATACACACATCGGCTATTTTAGACTGCTGTAACAGGCCTGTCTGAAGAAGGAGATTCATTATTGAAGGTCACAGTAGCAGCGTACCTGCCATGGAGCTGGCACTGCACGAGTCATCAGCCTCATGTGAGATGGGGATGCAAATCAAACTGAGCTCCCTGTTAGACTGGCATATGCAAAATGAAGTGGGGAGATACAGGTGTTGCTAACTCCAGCTGCAGTTCTCATCATTTGGACTGGAATTTTTTCCTACATCTTCAAAAGCAGCCTTTTCTCTAAAACATACAGAAATAAGTTGTCACTAAAGTAATTATATTTTTCTTATATCTATTCTGAAGCTCACAGAAGTATCAGAAAGATGTAAGGGGTTTCGGAGGGGAGGGGTTGGGGAGAAAAAATGATAAATCTGAAAATGTTGATGTGGTAAATAACTAATTTGAAGTATTTACTTCATCTGTGGATTGAGACAAGAAATCATTTCTTTCCTTTGCAGCAGAAAAGAGCTTTCAGTGCGTGTTCCTAACCTTCAGTTGTTCTCCCCGTGAACTATTGTGTATGAAAAAGGAAGCATGTTTTTGTTGCATAGCCCAGATGATTGCATGGGAAACGGCTTGGTTTATGGCATAATGTTTTTTGTTTAATACCTTTTTTATTCCAACAGGAAATATGGGATGTATAAAATCAAAAAGGAAAGAGAATCTGCATGGAGATGGGCTAGATTTGAAGAATCAACCAGTACGTAAAACTGAACGAACTATTTATGTGAGGGATCCAACGTCCAATAAACAGCAAAGGCCAGTAAGTAGATAGTCTCAGGGGAGAATTCCAGTAGCAAGATCAAAGCATGACTGGCATAACTTAAGTTTCAATCCAAAGCACATGCATGAAGAAATTCAAACGATCATTAGTCCACCATTGGGCTTTTAGTGTTGTGCAGTTCACCCTCAACAAATAAGTACTTAAAGAAATAAAAAATAAAAATTGGCGGTTTGTTACTTAATTACTCTGTTTGTCATAGTTTTCTGCATGAAAACAGTAATCCTTGGCAATGCTTGATCTAGATATAGCTACATCTATAGAGGAATGCTAGGTGACTTTAGAAAACCTGAAGTAGTTTAGAACCATTTTTAAAAGCATCGGTGCTGGGTTTTTAATAGCTATGGGATCCAGGTGATGATTATTCTATTTGAAAAGGCTGAGGTAATCACAGCCGATTCTTTACCAGCTCTAGTCAACTTTCCTTTTGCTCACTGAAGGCCACTACTCGACCTTGCAGGAGGTGCGTAGGTAAGGACGGGAGGGGAGCAGAGGGCGCAGTGGTGAAGGGAGCAGCGCTGTGCTGCGGGAGGAACAAGCTAATGGCAGTTCCGGCTGTGCTGCCTGGCATTAGAAAGGAAGGGTGCTGGGAAGGGGAATCCCGTCGGGTACCGAGTGGGTTTGCTATTTTGCAGATTGACTGGTACCTTTTTTCCCCACCCTCTCTACTCTGCTGAGGAAACCGTATTTTCTGACTGCCCTTATCCAGGGGCCGTGCTCTCTGCGGGTGTGAATGACACCCTTCTCTCCCCTCTCACCAGCTGACACAGTGGACGCAGCGTGCTCTCAGTCAATGTACACAACATCACAAACTACCCTTTTTTTTTTTTTTAATTACTCTTTTTTCCCTTGCACAATCTTAGCAACATAACCGTGCTGGTAGTTCTTTAGCATGACAGCTACATGTTAATAACTGTCCTGTTAAAGTGCCCTGCCTAAAGCCTCTTCAGCAGAAGTCACAAAGCTGTGAACTTCCTCCCCACAATGTGTGTCACGCCTTCCCAAGGTCTGAGCTGCTCAATTCAAAATCTAGTGGCGACTTAGTACATTTTTATGTTGTAATTTGCTTTTGAAGAATGGTGGGGAAAAATTGGAGCATTTCCTTTTAATTTAAGACATATAAGATGATACCAAAGCACCTCAATAATAATGTAATTGTAATGTAAGATTGTCACAAAGATCTAAAACTGCTTAATTAAAGACATATTTTATTGTAGGCAAATCCAGAAGCACAGCTCTTACCAGGACAGAGGTTTGTCAATGAAGGTACGTTTTCATAGGAATCTTACTGCTGTGTGCTGTGCCCGTGTCAGCCTGTGAAATAATGCAAACGTGCCTTTGGCTTTCTACTTTTGTAGAAACAGAGGAGCATGGAGTCATTGTGGTAGCTTTGTATCCCTATGATGGCATTCATGAAGATGACTTGTCCTTCAAAAAAGGAGAAAAATTGAAAGTTATTGAGGAGTAAGTATGACAGTACTGATTGTATTGTAGTTTTTCTTTGGACTCATCTAATTCCCTTTATAATTTTTTGATATCCTACTTGTAACATGAGTGTATTAATGGTAAGAGAGCTCCCTTATATGTGAAAATACAAATGCCTGTGGAGCTGTTGGTAGGACTTGGCAGCTGCCCTTGGTAACAGCGACCAAACATTGATCTGACGGAGCCAATGGCTTCTCAGGGGGCTTGAGTTCAGAGAAAAGATGCTGCTTCTCTCTCCAGCGTGGGCAAAGCTGTCAGCACAGTAGAACCCAAATAACACTTTATAATTTTCCTTTCCTGTGAATACTACTGTTGTTTCTGTTTTTCAGGCTGGGGGAATGGTGGAAAGCAAAATCTCTCACGACGAGGAAGGAAGGCTTCATTCCCAGCAACTACGTAGCAAAAGTAAACACCTTGGAAACAGAAGAGTAAGTTCTCCCAGGCTCTAAATACTGGCAAACAACTTCTTCACCCTGGTGGTGTATTCTTTGTGGGTGGGGCAAAGAAAGGGTTCTAACTCTTTGAAATATTTTTCAGATGGTTCTTCAAAGACATAACCCGAAAAGATGCTGAAAGGCAACTCCTGGCTCCTGGAAATAGTCCTGGAGCTTTCCTTATCAGGGAAAGTGAAACATTAAAAGGTAGGCTTTGGGGTGGGTTACTTTGGAATTGATAGTAGAGTTAAAAACATATAGTCTGTCTTCACAAAAATTGGTATCAAGTGGCACTGGGTGTGGAGTAGTCCTAGTGCGTCCTATTGTGTGAATTTTCTGCAGTTCTGTAGGAGTGAGAAGGATGAGAAAATCGTCAGGAAAAGAGAGAAGAGAGTTACAGGTTAACACCCAAAGCTGAGATAGGAAAAAAAAAACGTGTGTGTGTGTGATTACACTGACAAGAAGCAGGTTTGTATGTGGGGGTTTTGGGCGGGGGGTTGGTGTGTGGTGTTTTGTGGTGGGGTTTTTTTGCAGATGAGGAATCACATTTGTGATTCCTTTATTGAAGGACACTTTTCATTGTAAACAGTAGATGCTGCCTTTTACAGTCGTCCATTATTGGGTCTGTATCCATTGCTACAAGTTTTAAAATGCAGTTAGTGCATAATGAGGGTTTATAATTCTGCACTATAGTGTGATTTTTTTCCAAAAGGTTTTTGGTAAAGGTTTCTGCTGTAGACAGAGCTCTTTATACTGAAAAGCTTAGTGAAGTTTCCAGACTCTTTGGCTGGGACTTTCAGAAAAGCGTAGGAGGTTCTGCCCCAGCATCTGGACTCTGACAGCAGCCTGACTGGATTCTCCAGCTGGATACTCTAACACTGCATCCTTCAGATGCATGAATCCCTTCAGCGGATTGTCTGTCTATCCTCTCCGTAGGGGTGCTTTTTCTGGCCCTAACACTGCAGATTCTTGATTAGGTAGCTCTCTGTAATGGGCCCATATTGCTGTTTCTGTGCTCTCAAATGAAGACAGAGATCTAAATTCAACATAGGCTGCTGGAGTAAGGCAAAGTACCCCCAAAATCTTTCTGTCACTGCATCTGTGTGTGGGGAGAGAGAAGGGGCTGAGGTGGTGTCTTAGTCTTGGAAATGGACAACAAGAGTTGTATGAGTGGAAGAAACAAAGAGCTCTGTAGTTTAGGGTAGGTACTCTGCTGCCCCATCTTAAATCCCAGCTGAGGTTAGGCTCCCTAGGGCTAACAGATCTGCCCTCCCTCCTGTGTGCCTCAAGCCGTCTCCAAGCTATCCTTTTGCTAGTTGGCCCATGACATCCAGCGTGTTCCTCTTCTGAAACGCTGATCTCCGAATTTCAGCTTCTGCCTGAGGAGTGTGACAGCCCTGACCTTGCTTTCCCAGCCGGTTCCACTCGAGCCGGGGCAACTTTCTGCAGAAGTGGGCGTTGGATTGTAGAGCTGTCTGGAGTATGGAACTCCTAACTTTCTTGAATAAGATTGAAAAAGAAAGTGTGACTGTAAGCATTTTGGTGACCGGTTCAGGACTGGCTATTGGTTAACTTCCTCATGTGGATTGCACAATGCTTTTTGAGGAAATAAGGGAGTAAAAAGAAAAACAGACAAAAAGGTGATTTTGTTAGGCTCAACTGTATATGTGTGGACGCTGTAGACTTTTGCTATCTGTTAATGACCATTCTTCCTTTATCCACAGGCAGCTATTCTCTCTCCATAAGAGACTATGATCCACAGCATGGCGATGTTATTAAGCACTACAAAATTAGGAGTCTAGACAATGGAGGATTTTACATCTCTCCAAGAATAACTTTTCCCAACATCGATGATATGATCAAACATTATCAAAGTAAGTTAAATCGGTTAGTGGATTACTTAATAGAATACAGCCATTATTTCCTGTGAAGGAAAATAAATGCTTTCTTGCTTTGTTTCAAACCTTTTCATTGTTTCGGTGTTTTTTTTTTTTTCCTAAACCTAAACAACCCAGGCAAGCATGTTATCAAAGATAAAGTAAAACTGGTTGGAACCCAAGTAACGTTGTTATCATAATCAGACCTAATGCTGCTTGCTCCGTGGCATAGCATTGTGAAATAAAGAATAACTTTATAAAACACCTCATCAAAGTTATGATGATGTGAAACTACAGTAAGAATTGACTGCATTGTAAATAAATAAATTCTGTATTTGAAAGTAAATTTGTATTCACAATGAGCAGAAATGCATATAGACTTGTGAATGTCTTCTTGCGGTGTTGAGTGTGAAATTGTTTTTATTTTTCTTATGAAATTGTTTGTTTGTTTGTTTGTTTGTTTATTGTGAATGGTGTTTTGAAGGAAGTAAAAGTCCATTAACTTCAAAGAAGGAAAATTGCTCCCACATAGAATGTATACATTTATTATTAAAAAAAAAAGGGGGGGAGAAGGGACAAGTTTCTACCTGTGTTTTAGCTACAAAAGTGACTTTTCATTCTGCATAACCTCCTGGTGGATAGCTCCAAAATACGTGGTTTTTAGTCTTGTGACTGGGAAGACAGAGACTACGAAAAATGTAGGACAGAAAATCACATAGTGATTTTTCAAAGCCACGCTGAGGACTTGGCCATGAGATTTCTCTGAGTTGTTAGATGTGTGGTAATTCTTTGGCACAGCTGGAAAACCTGAGAATTATTCTACATTTGTATTAAAGTTGTAGCTGGTCAGTGTCTGGAGAAAAAAAAAAAATGGTGACCTACTTATGCTTGTGTGCACATGTGTCTGAAACAATGCTATAAGAAAACTTAGTGACAAATTCAGAATACGGGTTCCAAGCTTGACTCCAGTGTGCATCTTCATCAACATACTGTCAGTAAGCAGGTCTTATATTTTATTTAGTTGGTACGAATTGTACTAAAAAACCCTTAATAACCAGATGCATGTGACACTTCTTTATTAAATTTGTCTCTGAATACCAAATTTCAGTTCAGAGGTGCTTAAAGTTATGTGAAAGCACCAGAAAGGTTACATTTTCATCAGAACACCTGATTATTTTGAAAATTATTTTGAGCTGGTTAGTGCACACCTGTAATTAAGTAATGTTTGTCTCAAGTTGTGAGGCACAGAAATGTAATGGATTTTGTATTTTGTTTTTCCTTTGAAAACCAGAGCAATCAGATGGCTTATGCAGAAAGTTGGAAAAAGCTTGTATTAGTCCCAAGCCTCAAAAACCATGGGATAAAGATGCGTGGGAAATTCCACGGGAATCAATTAAATTAGTGAAGAAACTTGGAGCCGGTCAGTTTGGAGAAGTCTGGATGGGTGAGTTTATTCCTTTGGAAAGAGTATTTAGATCTGCTGAAAGAAGTGTCATTTCAGAGTCATCCAGAATAATAGTGGACATGAACCTGGTCCGATACACTTGTAAAACAGCGCAGTCAGGCCCAGAATATACCTTCTCATGAGGAGACAGGATTTGCGAGGGGAAAGATCTCTGATATCATGGAACAAATACTTTGGTGTCTTTTAAAGGGAAAAAAAAATTAGTGAGTGAGCACTGTAATTTAGAGGGTTGAAGACAATAGGGGTTTTTTTGGTTGTGTTTTGTGCGGGAAGTAAAAGGTTATAGTAAGATGTGGCTCCTGATTCTCAAAATCAGTGGGCATCTCGGAACTTTGTTTCAAATCAGAAGGTGGTAAAGAACCTGAAATAGAAAGAAATCATGTCTTTTAGTGACTTATGTATAGAGTTTTCATTGTCCCTTGGTAAAGCAGAGGCTGCAATATAATGCATGGGACTGCCGTATTGGGTGAAAAACAGGGACACTTAATCCAAGATTATTGCCTGCCAGATTGCTGCTGAGAAAGCAGGTGACTTATGTAGTACAAAGATTAGAGATTGATCACCCCCTACCTTGAACTATCATGCAGGTCCCCAATAATGAAGGTGTCTTAAGACTTACAAGTTGTAAATGTTAATATATACCCGGCAAAAAATGATAGTGTTGATTGTTATAACCATAATTAGCTTTGTTTGCTTATAAACAATCTTGGTTTCTCAGCCTCAGTGACTTCCTGTGGCAAGGGGCTATGACCACTGTCCAATCACATTCTGCAGAAATATTTAATCATCTTGCTTTTGAAATGCTGTCTATTCAGGGATCTGAGTATTCTTTTGGGTTCCGTATTTTGTGTTCTGTGGGCTATTCAGTACTTACACATTTGTTACTGGTTACCATCTTATCTGAGGTAAACTATACCTTTCTCCCAAAATCTTCATTATGGTGTTTCTTCAGGCCAGATCATTGTCTCAACCCTTCCCTGAATCTCCTTTTTGGAGGTTATATTTAAATAGTAATAACATTATTATTATAATAATAGAATGGTTTTTGGTTTGGTTTTTTGGTTTGTTTTGTTTTTAAATAAGATTCTATAGGCAGGGCATTTCTGAGCAACTTAAAAGTGTATCCCAAAACTTACTAGAAGACGCAAAGCTATGAACGGGTCTCTGATAACCCACGGGAGTGTTGCAGGCTAATGGGAATGTTATTGCTCTGAAGAGATGCTCTCATTTAGAAAAGTAAGGCACAGAGTGGTGCTGTTTGAGTGGCAATCCACACACAACTGCAGTGTCAATCGGAAAGCTCTATTTCAGTCATAGGTGCAATCTTTTGATATAAATCATGTAAAAAAAATGCAAGCAACGATCTCTATAATATAATATAGCCAAATACAGCCTTTTATCTGCCTTCACAAAGAAAGGCTTAAGAAGCCCTCTAGCTATGATATACATGAGTGACAATTTACATACTAGTTAAGACACGCATCAGCCATTGTGCACTTTTTTTCTGTCTCATAAACCAGGGCAAGAAACGTTTAACTGACACTGAAAAGCTATGCAAGACTTTGTGGCAGAAGGTAATCACCTGCTTGAAAACGTAGATCATTTTGGGAAGTGACTACTTCTGCACATGCACACACAAAGGCATAAAACTTTAAAAGGGTGTTTCTGGTTCAAGATGTTTCCTCTTGTTTGTGTCATTATTTTAACATCTAAATTGGGCCTAACTCCTGCATCTGAATTGCCGCACTGTGAGAAAAATTAATGTACTGTGAAAGCGATTGCTGTGTTTCCTCTTCTCTGCTTCCTTTCTGAAGCAAGAGAAGCTGATTTGCATGGCACAGGTCCTCTCGAATCAGGAGCGTGGTTAATCTTAGAACCAAGGAAGTTCAAGCTGGAAAAGACATAACAGGTCAGCTGTGCGGTGCAGGGTATCAACAAACACTGTGTATTGTAATGATCAACCAGGGGCATCAGGAGTTATGTGGAGGTACGGAGAAAGAACCTAGTTGTTACGCTCTCCTGATTAGAGAGCTAGTTGTTACGCTCTATCCTCATATAGAACAAAATTATTTTTCAGCCATAGTGTGAATTAGAGAGAAATATTGTTCCATGGTTTAATTATTAAATAAATTCCTTCTTGATAAAGGGTACTTAGAATTGTGGTTTCAGAGGAAACAGTGTCCCGTTCAGAGGAACTGGGCTGCCCAGTGAAGAGAGATGCGGAGCTACTGGAGAGAGTCCAGCGAAGGGCCACAAAGATGATTAAGGGACTGGAGCATCTCTCCTGTGAGGAAAGGCTGAGAGAGCTGGGACTGTCCAGCCTGGAGCAGAGAAGGCTCGGGGGGATCTCATCAATGTATGTAAATATGTGAAGGGAGGGTGCAAAGAGGACGGAGCCAGGCTCTTAGTGGTGCCCTGTCACAGGACCAGAGGCCATGGGCACAAACTGAAATGCAGGATGTTCCCTCTGAACATCAGGAAACCCTTTTTCACTGTGTGAGTGACCAAGCGCTGGCACAGGTTGCCCAGAAAGGTTGTGGGGTCTCCATCCTTGGAGATATTCAAAAGCCAACTGGACACAGTCCTGGACAACCGGCTCTAGGTGGCCCTGCTTGATCAGGGGGGTTGGACCAGATGCCCTCCAGAGGTCCCTTCCAACCTCAACCCATCTGTGATTCTGTGATACATGGGAAGATAGAGATAATACTGTTACTGCAACATGAAGATATGCCAGCGTGTCTTCTATAGTCTTTTCTTTTTAGTTTGTCCGTAAGTACTCTTTGGGCTTCCAAGTTGACATCTTCCTCTTGCACATTTTGGAGGGAGTTAGCTTATGTTATGGGAGGACTAAGAAAACCCTAGGAACAAAAAGCAGACCCCCATATGCCCCAAGCGCTTGGCTGTGCTCCTGTGTGACCTGTGCACAGAATCTTTGTCACTTACAAAGAGGGCAGGTGAGTCTCCTCCAACTCTGAAGAGTTTCTTTTACACAGAGAAAACTTACTATAAAGGACCATCAATTTCCCAGTTTTGCCTATCTGCAAGTGCATTTAATTTCTTTCTTCATTACAGCTATGTGTAATTTTATACATTTTATGAAGACTTTCTGTTTTTAGGCTACCAAGTTACTGTTTATGTGTGTGTTTTGGGCATCAGCTGTGCTGACATGATAGATGTAAACAGCATGGCAGAGTTGTGTTCCCATTTTATGCACTGCACCATGGAAGCGGTTAGAAAGCTGCAGCCTGTGCTTTCTGCCTTCACATTTAATGGGCTGTATGGAGATGAGCTATAGAGGTGGAGTTACTGTTGCATTCCTCTGCTCTTCAGCTGAGTGATGGCTGTAGTTGGTGAAGGAGCGATGTGCTGACATGCAATAGGATGCAGAGAAGCTGCTGTTCCTCAGTCTCTTCCCCAGTACCTCCTGCAGTTGTAACAGCCTGAGACATTATCTGGCTTCTAACAGTGTCATACCTCCGTAGCTCAAACAAGTTGTTCCCAGTATAACCTTGCAGGGAATTACTGTGAAAGCAGAGGAAGGAGGAAGCTGCATCTTGTAGGCTTGTTCACAAAGTTGTTCATCTTCAGTCCTGAAAGGTCAGAAATGGTAGGCTCAACCTCATTATTGTCTGTTATAAATTCATATCACAGCTTGGCCTGATTAAGCCCATGCAAGAATCTGGGGGCAACCTGGCTGTCCAAGATACTACTGTCAAAAAAATCATAATCAACTCCAAAACAAATGCCTGAAACACTAACCATTTTTGGAGGATACTATTCTAACGCGTAGAGGAGAATGTGGCGCTCTCTGTAAGACATCATCACATTCCTCAGACTTGCGTACTATTGCTTGCATCATATTTAATTTTTAACAGAAGTCTAAACTGCAGAGAGACTTCCTTCCTGCCATGGTATGAAAGGTTTTTTGACCATGGAGTTCAGTGCATCTGGGCAGCTTCTTTAGTGATGTGATGAACCAGAGCAGCACTGCAAGAGCAGGGTCTATGTTTTATGCATTTTTGTTCCTAGCGTGCACTGATATGATGTGAACTGTAATGCTCTGTGGTATTAATAATCCATGAAGAGAATTCTCAAGCAGGGCTAAGAGAAAAGTTAACAAGCCAAATGGAGCCATTATAGTTTATTTTATTAATGAGACACATTTTGCTTGCATCTCATGTGTAAAAGATTCTCACATTTGGTAGCCCCCAAATTAGAATATAAGTAATACGCATTTTGGATGTGTATTTTCTTATGCAGCTGTTAGAAAAATCAGAGTAAATCATACCGCAGAAATACTGTTATTAAAATGAAAGACATCTAAAATGAACGAAGAAAACTTGCTGGTACACCTCATCAGTATCAGAAATGGATTTTTACAGTACATACATGAGCTGAATGTTAGTTGCAAGGAATCTGAATTTTATGTCAGGTGTTCTAGATGTAAGCAAGAATTTCATTGCTTACCTATCTTTTTGAATTTATGTTTAGGCAGCAAACTGACCATATGTTCATTCATATCGTATGGCAAGGAAGTTGCTGGGTTTACACCTGGAGCCAGGTTCAGTCCAGCCAAGGCAGACCTTAGCGAAGGGTTCAGAGCTGCAGGTACTGTATGAAGCGGGGGTGATGCAGTGCTGTAGCCACCCCTTCCCACAGCTCCCCATGCATCACTGGAATCCTTCTGTGATGCAGATTGAACGTTAAATTTGCTGTCGCCAGCTGAAGCGCTTTGAGGTCACCAATTTTCCCTCCGCCTGCACAAAGGCTGCCGTTTCTTACCTGCACAGTAAGAGCGTGCCTGCAGAGCAGACGATCGGTATGGAAACTACCACAGAGGTTCTCATGGTAATGGTAAGTGACCTGACATGAGGACTAGAACTTTGTTAAACTGGGGTGGTACAGACGCATACTAAAAAGATGCTGCCTGCTCCAGGTCTGATGTGGTCCTCAGCCCAAATCAAGCTAATGCTGGGTTTGCTGATAACGGATGGGCGACAGAGGTGACAAATTCCAGTTTTGCCAAACTGTCAAGGGTCCATTTTTTACAGATGCCGTTGTGTGCGCTCATGGAGTTCATGACCACCTTTCCTGGGTGTTTTGGTGTCCCATCCCTCCCAATACCTGATGAAATAAATGAACGTGAGAGAGATGAGGATCAATTATCTCTAGTGTTCTCATCAGCTAATTTGCTTTGTGTGTTACCACCAGAGGGTCAGGGTAGGCCATTTTCCTGCAGAAAACGTCAGTATGGGTGAGGTGTTATAATAACGTAAACTTTCTGTAAGTAGAACCCTAGTTTGATGGATCTCTTTAATGAATGTAAAATACTGTTACATCGTTAATATTAAGTGTGTTGGTCACAATTGCTTCACAGAAATAATGATATTAATTAGTATGTTCAATAGAGTATTCAACAAATTGGGAGTGGAACTAGTGCTCTGCTTTAGGGTATGGGATGGAATAGTAGAAGCGGTACAAATAAGCTTTCTGCTTCTTAAGCAGAAAGAAAAATATTTAACATCTGTTTTTCTGATAGATTTAAATTGTATACCTGAGCTTTAACAGCAGATTTGACCTGTAGTAGTAATTTCTTATTATTAGATCATTTAGAGGCGTATCTTTGTTATGCTTTGACCTGACCATGTTTGGAAAAATATATTTAATAATCATGCAGGTGAATATTTTGTGATAGACATAGTGGTTTTTCTCAGGTGATGACCCTTCTTTAAAAAAAGGTGATCGAAGATGCAGTGGTTAGAGCAATCCCTTAGGATCAGGAAACTAGTTCCTTGCTTTGCCACTGATTTCTTATGTTAAGATGATAAACAGTATAAGGAAGTTGTGGACTCCAATTTAGAGGCGTGGTAATACTGTCTGGATTGTTGCTGAATAAGGAAATGAGGCTATTTCATTGAGTTGTCAAAGTTTTACCTCTTCCGAGAAATATTTTTATGATGTTGAAATGGGTATGGTGGGGGACAAGAGTTGCATTTATATCCCTCTCTCTTTCTCCCTCTCTCTCTTTTTTTCTTTTTTCCTTTTATTTTTCAAATTAAATGACTTCACAAGATAAACTTTAGGATCAGTGCTTGCTACTCTTTTTTTTAATGCTATTTTAACATTTATTTTATGTTTGGAAAACATTAAAGCAGAAAATAATTCATTGCTTTTCTGTTTACTGATAGTTGCTTTTCATATAATTAGAGTATTACATTAGAATGTTTGGTAAACAGAGGAACAAAACAGCCGCAGTCTCTTCCACTCTTGGCATGGGCTATGTGATAAGAAGTTATCACATTCTAAGTCTTGCTCTGAATGTTGGAGGATTGCAGTCCTGGCAGCGTATCTTCGTTGGTCATGAGAATCCTCATTTGATTGCACTTTCCTGTAATGCTCTGTTTTGAGGACTGGGGGTTACAGAAAGGATTATAAGCATGAGACTGGCATGCATAAAGTGGTTGTAAACACGGTGTTTAAAGATGCTCCAGAATCTTGCAAGCAATCCATGGACTCTATTAGTTTCTGAGACAATTGATGTGGACATTCATTAAAACATCTCTTGACTAAATATTTTATGGGCTACTTGTAAATGAAAACTTGGTATAAGTAAGATAATTTGGTTGCCTTATTTTTTTTTGCAGATAACTGATTTCTAAAAATAGGGAATGGATTATTTTTCATTGCAATGTTGTATCAGTTGCAAAATAAAAAGGAATTTTAGTATAAATATTTGTGCTACATCTGGCACTTGCTCTCAGGCTCTTAGCTATTACTGGAATCCAACCTCACCTGCTTTACAAATTCTTACTAGTCGGGGCTCCGTGTGGCGCAGAGTGACTTCAAGTGCACTGATTGTATTTCCTTCTTTTAGGTTACTATCATAACAGTACAAAAGTGGCTGTAAAGACTCTGAAGCCTGGAACGATGTCTGTGCAAGCCTTTCTGGAGGAAGCCAACCTCATGAAAACACTTCAGCATGATAAGCTTGTTAGGCTTTATGCTGTAGTGACCAAAGAAGAACCTATTTATATTATAACAGAATTCATGGCTAAAGGTGAGAACAACATTGGATCTGCAAGCGATGTTTTAGTAAACTTTTCTGCCTCTCATAAACTAGTCCCCTTTCTTTAAAAAGGAAAGAATAAAAAAAGGAAAACTTGGGATTTTAGCATTATTCTTTTGAATGCTCTGATATAAAGTGAAGGAGCACCTATCCTAGAGGAGGGCTGAGGATTTAGTTTTATAATTCATTGCTGCATTTCTGAAACAAACTATTTTTACAGTTTTCTTAAATGTAGCATTTTTAATTGTTTCAGATGCAGAGCATAACCCCCAAAATAGCTCTGGTTCCTTTGGGCTCCCTACCTAACTTCTGTGTCTGATGTCATAGCAAGGCAATTAAAACAAACCTTAGAAATTGCCTTATGTGACCCCTGAGTTGATAAATACGTGTGTAATAAGGTGAGTGATGAGTGGTCCTGCAAGGATGGCTGCACTACTAGGAAAGGACAACCTTTATTAGAGCATTGCTACACAAAATAAGTGAGGTTTCCTTTTCAGATTGCCTTGGGTGGTAGTTTTTCTTGGTTTGTTCTGTTTTCAAGCAATTCTGCTGATAACTTCATAAACAAGCATTGAGACACTTATTCTTTATGACTTGGAAAGGATTGATACGTGTGATTCTCCTGGAGAGCTTTCCTGATAGTCATTAGACTAGGGTACTTATCAAACTCAACACCACTGAACTAAGGTATGGTCTGACGGGAGTTTTCTCCACCCAGGAAAATGGCAAGACTCGGATGCCTGACATGCTGACTTGGATGTTACTGTTGTTAAATCATGTAAAGAGACTGCCTTACTGTAGTCAACTTGAAAACACATCAAAACACTTAACTGCAAAAATTTTGTGATCCAGAAAATTGGAGACCTGGTATGACCTTTATTTTGCTGATAAGCTGCACTGACTTAATCTTTCTCTGTTGTAACAGGAAGTTTGCTGGATTTTCTGAAGAGTGAGGAAGGAAGTAAATTGTTGCTTCCAAAACTAATCGACTTCTCTGCTCAGGTAAATTTTAAGAAATATGCTCAAAATTAATGGGGTTTACGGTCTGAAACTCATGCTGGGAAATTCTAAGGTTTTTTGCATTAAAAAAGAATTTAATTTTCAAATAAGTTTTGGTCTGAGAAAATAAGGTTACTTGAAAGGAGGGAATAGATAAAAGAGGTTTCAAAGTGAATCTGTGGTTAGGCTTAACTCTTAGATACTGCTGGTGACCTGCTTAGATGGCAGTGGTATGCAGCTGCTTTCCTTTGTGGAAAGGCTGCTTTCAATTTGAGTGGCTGTGAGTTGAAAGCGTAAGTACAAGGTTGTCAGTTTGTGCTTATGAGATTCCTTCAGTGTTAATAAATGTGTCATTTTTACTTCTTAAGTTAGGTCAATTGGTCAAACTTGCCTTAACCTCAAGGGACTACTGTTGGTTTCAAATTCTTACGTAAATTACTGTGATATAAATGAAATCTAATCAAATGATGTTTCAGGTACTAGTATCTGATTTATGAACCGAAATGATTGTTTCAAAATATACAAGTTATCCCATGTCATAAACGAAATCTGTAGAGAGAGACCCCAGAGTGATTTGTGTGTCAAAGCCTGGATCAAAGGTGCGCGGAGCCCAGTGCTCCGCCTCGGACAGTTACCAGCATTAGATATCCAGGGAGGCATATAGAAAATAGAGTAAAAATTGTGCTTTTCCAAGTTGTAATTCACGTTACTAATAGGTAATGAAGGCATTTTTGATAGGTTATTGTTTCACCAACCTTTCGGGGTTTTCAACACGCATTAGAGTTTGCAGACTGTTGTACTCTATTAAACTAACTTGTTACAATTCATGAGGAAAGACAAGAAAGCTTTAAAAAGATTTAATAAAACATTAGTGATTTATACCAAAAATTCACTATAAGAATATTATATAACTGTTTTATATAACTATTGCTATATAAATAAATATAAGATTAGATATTAGGAAACATTTCTTTACCAAGAGGGTGGTCAAACACTGGAACAGGCTTCCTAGAGAGGTGGTCGATGCCCCAAGGCTGGTAGTGTTGAAGAGGCATTTGGACGATGCCCTTAATAACATGCTTTAACTTTTGGTTAAAGTGGCCTGAAATGTTCAAGCAGCTGGACTAGATGACCGTTGGAGGTCCTTTCCAACTGGAACTGTTCTATTCTATGGTATATTATATACCACATACTGCTATATAAATGTTCAATATATCAAATATAGATTTTTATAGAACATAGATTCAATGCAGGAGCTGTTTTTGCTCTAATTGTTGGTCCAGTGTAGCTATAGGCTTTCTAAGTTTTCTGAACTCTTTGGGTAACTTGTCCTTGAGAATTTAGTGGGGCAAATGCTTTGTAGATGTGGAAAACCTCCTGGATCCCAAGTCACGGTCTGGAGAGATGAATAACAGCGGGCAAAAAAAAAAATGTAGCTTTGAAAATAGTGTGTAAAATTCAAGGGAGAGAAGAACATCTGTGAGCAGTGATATGAAAGGACACCCAGGATGTGGAGAGGAAATCACACATGGTTTTATAGCAGACCTTTTTATTGGAGCTAGGGATGTTGTGTTCATTTTAAATGAATATTGTGTTTTCAGAAATTTAAGACTTAAAAAGCTTAATGACCTAGAGAGCGACTCTAACTGTGTACAACTTGGGTAAGTCACTTCCAAGATGACAGGGGTCGGCGATTGTCATTTACAAAGCTTTGAAGGTCGGGTCACTTGAAAGGGACATCGCTTGTCACCCCGATCTGACAGCAACCTCTCAGAGCCAGTTCCTGCGCTTGGCCTCAGAGGCCAGGACCTTGTGCAGCACAGGTGATATGAGAAGTCCCTCCCTTCACCTGAGACGTAGATTATCAACAGAAATTTCTGAGAGCGAGCCACGCATTGGGTTGCAGAGTGATCTTAAAGGAATATTCAGGAAGGCCTCTCTGAGGATTTCTAGCTGCAGCCCAAACAAAACTTTGGAACAGAGATACCGGGATTTTTCTTATGGAAAGAATTTGTGGGTTTTTTGAGCACATTGGTAAAGAGCCCTTAATGCCACTGGGTAATAACAGGACTGTGTGGAATAGACTTGCAGGCTGTGTGTCATTCTCAGACCAGAGATTTCCCTCTGACCAACACAGATGTTCCACTGGTCTTCTCTAACTCAGACAGTCTGAATGTTAATTGATGGGTCTTTAGGGCAAAAGACAGACAAAAATATTTTCAAACTCTATTGGCCTACTGCTAAGGTAATGGTAATTTTACTGCAGACCTGTGGATCACACTTTTCCAGAATGTAGGCTGTATAAAAAGGAGAACATAAAATGTGTCTAGTATTTTTTTATATGACTCTGGTTTGTACAAATGGAACACTAATTTATTCTTACAGCAGTGATGTTAACCTCTCTGTACAGCCTAAGGGGAAATAAATTTGGTGAGCTATGTTTCAGAAGCGGTTAAAAAAAAAAAAAAGCATGGAAGGAAGCTCATGGTGAACTACTTAAATAAGATCAGGCCTACTTTTCTGCCTTGGAGGAGCGACACTTGAGCTCTGCATGACTGTCTAATCACACCATTCTGGCAAGGCAGTTTGCCAGACTATCCCAGCTTCTCAGAAAGACTGAAAATGCAACAAATGGTAGCTGAGGATTGGATTATTTTTCCGCTCGTGCATCTGCAATGTTGCACAAGGCTGGCCTGCTCCCAGCCATGCTACACAGCTGGCTGGCTTGCGTCCACATGTGTGCACACAAGACGTCTGTTGCAACAGGAATTGCGGAAAGGACCCAACCCATTGCAGAAGGGTACGTTAGCAATGGACTTGTGATACAGCAGGAAGAAAATGGGCAAGAAGAGGTTCCACTTAGTATGTTGCCTTTTTATCCAGAGGAATGGCCTTTGCCACCTTACGATGGCCTTGTCAGATAAGGAGGGACTGGGAATGGGAGAAAGGGAGGGGAGGATGCGGTCTCTGTGACTGTCAGCTGAAGAATGTAGTGCAGGTAGTTGAACATGAACTCCCAGCTGAAGCCCATTTTCCAAGTGGTGTGGAAGAGCGCTGTGGGTTGGTGTTTCCATTGCCAGACTGCTGTTAGTGCTCCACTCGCTGACTTCGTAACGCCTTTGCCTTGAACAGTCTTGAAAGAAATCTGCATTTACAAGGGGTGAAGCGTTCTGATTTTGCAAAAAGAAAAGTAAGAACTGCTTCCCCAGGTGAAATAAACACCTTTTAAAAAGATAGCATTTTTCAAGCAAGTAATCAAATATACTCCTACTCTGCTATACTGATCTTGCTGTTTTGTTAGCTTAACATCCACACTCACAGACTGCCACTTCTGACAGCAATAGCTGTGTGCTGGGGACAGAGTTTTTAATAGGGCCTGTTGCGATAGGACAAGGGGTAATGGTTTTAAACTAAAAGAGGGTAGATTCAGACTAGGTATAAAGAAGAAATGTTTTGCGTTGAGGGTGGTGAAGCACTGGAGCAGGTTGCCCAGAGAGGTGGTGGATGCCCCATCCCTGGAAACATCCAAGGTCAGGTTGGACGGGGCTCTGAGCAACCTGATCTAGTTGAAGATGTCCCTGCCCACAGCAGGGGGGTTGGACTAGATGACCTTTAGAGGTCCCTTCCAACCCAAACCATTCTGTGATTCTGTGATTCTACTTAGGTACACTTACATCTAGTGACTACTTTAGCGTACAGCTGTGGATTCAGGATTTTTTGGGGTTTTTTTTTTGCTGTACTAACAGCAAAAATTTATGTGTACTAACAATCACAATTTATGAAATCATGCTTGTGGAAAACATGGCAAGAAAATGCTTGCTAGGGAGGTAGTCCAGCTCAGTTTCTAAAGCAATCTGCCCTCTGAAAGTTTCTCTTTTGTGTTTTAATTAGTGTGTATGAGTAGGGGCTGGGGAAATCTAGTGTTAGCTATGCCCTGGCAAAGATGATTTTGGCCACTAGCGATGAATGCTAGAAGTCTCTGAAAGGTGTGCTTTTTAAAGGAAGCTGAGTTTTGCAAACGTATCTTCAAGCACATACTACTTGCTTTAGTACAGAGCAGAGCTTCGGCATCTCCCGTAGAAGTCAGCAGAATTGTCAGTATGTTGGACATGCCAGAACCAGCCAGGAATATGGAGAAATCAAAATCTGAGCCCGTTTCCCTGCCTGCGTGACCACTGCTGGTGCGTGGGTCAGCAGCACGGCAACCTCATCGGCTGCTCTCGCAACTGCTGTACATCTGGCAGGCATTAGCTGACACAGTTGACAAGCGGTTCCCCTTCCTGGGGCTTCTGCCCCTCAGCTCAGCCAGCGGGCTCAGGGAACCCAAAGGTGCTGTCGGTTCCCAGTTACGAGTTGGAGGCTAAGCAAATTTCATCACTTTGTCCACGAGCTAATGCAGCAGGCCAAGACAGTCCATGTGGACATTGCCCATATTCCCCTTGGTCATCTACAGGCAAAAGCCTAGCTCCTTCAGCACGAAAGCGACTGGCAAACTCTGGATTTTACTAGTTGGTTTTCATCTTGTCCCAGAAGTAATTTGCCCAAAGAGCTCCCGATTCTTTGTTTCACAGTTCTTGAAATCACACTTGCTTCTGTTTGATGAGAGCTGCTGAAAACGTACAACACAAATTCAGTGAACCTTTTGCATGTGTAAACTTTTCCTGCTTCTTACGCAAATCCGTTATCTACTGTGTAGCACACACATGCATGGTGGCTGTGGTTAGGAAAATGGTATCAGTTGTTGCTGAACATAGTCATACCTTTCAAACTGGTCAAAGCTTTGTCACAAAAACAGTCTTCCTTCCTTCCTGTGCAGCGCTGATACTTTCATTAATTCTTCTATGATCTACAACTTCATTGGCAACTCTTATCTCTTCTTTCTGCCTTCTGAGGCTACAAATTAAAATTATAATAAACTTAGAATAAAATTAATAGAAATTTTTGATGCAGTGCTTTAATCCCTCTCTTTTCTCTCTTTTTTTAAGGGGAAAAAGGAAAGTCCTAAATAAGAATTAACTTTAACTCTTATTTGGCATTGGGAGATTTCCGCTGCAGTCTCCCCATATTCCATTTCAGGTTTCTTTCATTTTTAATGACAGCCTCTAATGTTCCAGTGCATGATCATATACATTACTTTAATAATCCTTTTTTTCCCTGTGGGTCTGCTTTGACTACATAGCTGCTTGACTGGAGCAAGAGGAATACATTTTTGCAGCCTTTCCTGACGTCACCTTTAGGATAAGCACTGCTGCAAACTGAAAATTGGTATTACACTGATATATCACTTGAAGATTAAAATGTGACTATTTCGCAACAGTTTCCAATTGCCAGATACAAAGGGTCTACACCTTCTTCATAGACGGAGAGTCACGTGAAGATGAACTCTCTTTTTGAAAACTCTGTGATCAAGAAGTATATTTTATTTTATTATGCATCTGGACATTATTGAAAGGAACCTGGTTTTGGTTAATCCCAGACCAAAGACAATCTTGTCCACATCAATAACGTTTGCTTCAAACCTTTCAAAACTGCAGACTGTTTTTAGTGAGGCTTTTCCCTAGGAACTGAGAATTACCAAATGTAAGGCACTGTGAACCTCGAGATATGCTCCATTATTTCCTCTGCTTAAACTTCACCAGCAGGATGCTCCCTCCCACCCTAACTGCTTTGGACACATTTCCAGTCTGGTTTTCTGGCTGCTTTACCTGCTTTGGCAGGAGCGTCCCGCCCGAGCCCTGGGCCTGAGCAGGAGGGCAGCCGAGAGCAGCTCTGAGGCCACCATCCCCCACCCGCCGAGCAAAGGACGAGGGCTGTGGCCGGGATG
>NW_008825547.1:4494760-4526677 GCF_000699105.1 Pygoscelis adeliae
TGCCAGGCAGCAGCAGTACAGAGGGAATTTCGAAGCTGCCTTTATGCACGAATCCCTGCCTTCTACTGCCTGCGGTTTCACGTGTTTTATAGTATGGATCCTGAAAAAACTAAAAAGCCACATCTGTCACCACAAACGGAAATCTTTTAAAAGTATACCTAAACCATCTCTAAGTAATCATTTCTACATGATTTTGATTTAAAATCATAGATAAAATAGGGCTGGAGAGGATTGGGGAGGTTCTTAACCTAGTTGTTTCTCCTTATTTTGGAAATTGTAGGTCACACCCTTTTGTTTTTTTCCCAGAGTTGACTTCATTTGTAACCAAATAAAAACTAGGCTCAACTTTGAATACCGATTCATCACTTATATTTTTTTTCCCCATTTTGCTTGCCAGCTTTGCAGGCGAGTAAGGATGTGTGAGTTTGGATTTACCAATAGTTTTCAGGTGTGTCATAATCCACCTATATCCATGAAAACTCTCCTAATACAGTTCTTTCCCTTTTCCACCCTGTGTTCTTACCCCTTTGTCATTCACGTTAACCACGTGTGCATGCTTGGCCCTTTCAGTGGAGACTGAAGCAAAGGCAGGCATTTAAAAACTTCTCTGTAGCATTTGCATGTAGTATTCTCCATCATTTAATTTAATCATTTATTTAATGTGCATGTTTTCCTTGGTCTTGTCCTATTACTAATGCATCTCTAGTTTCCCTGCTTATACTTACTATTTGTAGCACTTTTTGTGGGTGGGCTCTTCTGATTTTTGTCATATTGGGGTATTTTTTTATTGGGGTATTTTGTAATTTGATTTTATAATTTTTGGTTGTTTCCGACCATGTAAGATTTGGCCAAATTGACCATCTACCAAAAGTATTGGGAGTCTGGGGAGGTCCCTGCTGACTGAAAGCTAGCCAATGTTATTCCAATCTACAAAAAAGAGCATGAGGGAAGACCCGGGGAACTACAGACCTGTTAGTCTAACCTTAGTTCCTGGAAAAATTATGGAGAAGATTGTACTGGGTACTATTGAAAGGCATTTACAGAATAATGCAATCATCAGGCACAGTCAACATGGGTTCACAAAGGGAAAGTCCTGTTGGACTAATTTGATATCCTTCTATGCTAAGGTCACCTTGCCTGGTGGATGAAGGGAAGGGGGTGGATGTAGTTTTTCTGGATTTTAGTAAGGTTTTTGATACTGTTCCTCACAGCATCCTTCTGGACAAGTTGTCCGACTGTGGGATGAGCGTGTTCATGGTGCACTGGGTGAAGAACTGGCTGAAGGGCAGAGCTCAAAGGGTTGCAGTGAATGGGGCTACATCTGGCTGGCGACCAGTCACCAGCAGTGTTCCTGAGGGCTCAATCCTAGGGCCAGTCCTGTTCAATATATTTATCAACAATCTGGATGCAGGAGTTGAATGCACCATTAGCAAGTTTGCGGATGATACCAAACTGGGAGGTGCTGTTGACTCTCTTGAGGGACATTAGGCCTTGCAGAGGGATCTAGATGGATCAGAGCGTTGGGCCATGATTAATGGAATGAAATTTAATAAGTCCAAGTGCTGGATTGTGCACCTAGGACAGAGTAATGCCAGACACAAGTCTAAATTGGGACAGGAGTGGCTGGAGACCAGCCCTGCAGAAAGGGACCTGGGGGTGCTGGTTGACAGCAGGCTCAGTATGAGTCAGCAGTGTGCCCTGGCAGCCAAGAGGGCAAACCGCATCCTGGGGTGTGTCAAACACAGTATAATCAGCCGGCCAAAAGAGGTGATTATCCCACTGTATTCAGCGTTGGTGCAGCCTCACCTTGATCCAGAGGAGGTCAACAAAGCTAGTGAAAGGGCTGGAAGGAATGTCCTATGAGGAGCAGCTGAGGACTTTGGGTTTGTCTAGTTTGGAGAAAAGGAGGCTGAGGGGCGACCTCATTGCTCTCTACAGCTTCCTGAGGAGGGGGAGTGGGGAGGGAGGTGCTGAGCTCTTCTCCCTGGTATCCAGTGATAGGACACGTGGGAATGGTTCAAAGCTGCGCCAGCGGAGGTTTAGACTGGACGTTAGGAAACATTTCTTTACCGAGAGGGTGGTCAAACACTGGAACAGGCTTCCTAGAGAGGTGGTCGATGCCCCAAGGCTGTCAGTGTTGAACAGGCACTTGGACAATGCCCTTAACAACATGCTCTAACTTTTGGTTAAAGTGGCCTGAAGTGGTCAGGCAGTTGGACTAGATGATTGTTGTAGGTCCCTTCCAACTGAAATAGTATAGTCTAGTCTATTCTAAACTTTTCTCGTCAGGCACTGTCTTTACAATAAGTGTGATTTGCTCTTGCAGTTGTCATTGCTTGGTTTTTTTGATGGTGTGGTTGTTCCTGAGACTTTTTTCCCATGAGGTTGTACCTGTCAGCCCTCCAGGTTGTTTAAAACTTGCTTTCCTAATAAAAAAAAACTTCATATTTTGCTATTCTTTCATTCCCTTTCATATTCATTCCACTCTGTTTCATGATCCCTGTCACTTAATTTTCCTTCCTAACATGACATAACGCATTCTCAGCATGATGTAAAAACATCCTATCAGGCTGACCCTAAGCAAACCCATCTGGCCTCTCTAGTATTCTACATTTTTACGGTCAGCCTAGAAATGCACAAGCGGAATCCATTACACATATTGCCATAACCCCCTCTCTGCATGAAGAAACAGCATTGCAAACTATGTGTAAAACATGCCTTGTTTGAAATAACTCTTGCAAAAGAGGATCACAGACCTTTGGAATGAAGTTGAAATCAAGCATGTCTTTGAGTTGAAAAACGGGCTATGAAGGAATGCAGAAGTTCTCTGGTTTTGCAGCAAAAAAAAAAAAAAAAGTAGCTGCATTTCACCTTTTGAAAAAAGAGCACAGAACTGCCCATCCCTCTGCGTGCTGTTTAATGTCAGCGGTGGTGTTTCGTCAAGGAAGTCTTTGAGTTGTGACCAAGTACTTTTGCTTTTCAGAAGGTGTAGCTCTTCTGTGACAGTAGGTTCTCCCCGCCCTACTTCAAAGTCCTCTGCTGCTTTTGCCTCTTTCCCCAAACACCTTCAGAAGCTAAAAGAATGGGTCAGAAAGTAGGGACGGCATGTTTTCAAAGCAACATCCTATGCGCCATGCTTTTGCTACCATTTTCTTTCAGGATTTTGAAAGAGTTTTATACCTATTTATGAAATGACCCACAGGTGTTCTGGAAAGTTAAGTAATTACCCTGTTTTACAGGTAGAAAGAGCAGAAATAGAGGACAGAGCACTGCCAGCTGAAATCACGCCCCAAATGGGTGACAGAGCTGTCTGCAGAACTGCAGCTCCAAGTCATTCATTTATTGCGTGACTTTTAGCTGAAGCTTTACAGTACAGAGGCTGTCTTGTGGAGTGATTTATTTCTTCCAGAAGACTTTTCTTCCATTCTTACCCTGGGTGCGTAGTTCCTAGTATTTAGAGATTTGTTGGTTGGTTGTTTTTAAAAGGATTGAACGGGTATTTCTAGAAGCGTGTCAGTAGTTCATTAAAGGTGAAGGGGAAACCGCTTCCTTCTTGGTAGTAACACTTGTGCAGTGTAGGCAGAATCCTCTCTTAAAGGCCACAAAACGTATTCCAGAAGCCCAAATTAGCTTTCCCATCCTGCTCCTGAGTAGTAGTTACATGTAGCCGAACAGTCTTGACAGGTACCAATGATCATTAAAAGAGAGGGGAAAAGGCTTTAATTTTCTTTTGTTCCCATGAATTTCTCTACCTTTAACATATCATTTGGCAATGAAAACCCAACAATTATCATGAAGAGTTATCACATGGGCTCTGGCACCCATTCCCTTGATCAAAAAACCCTCTTTTTTTTTTTTCTTTTCCCACAAGCAAAGGTTTAACGTGACCAGATGTGTGAATTCAGTTGTCCAGTTGCTGTGTTTCCCCTCCTCCCATTAAAAATTTCTTTCTCATTATTCTTTTCCTACTTGGGGAATTTTTTGCACGCCTAAATGCTTGCACATACGTGGCTTCTTTGAATTTCTGTGATTCAATGCAGTCAAAACCTGGAATTTCACGGAAGTGTAGTTTGTATTTGCTGAAAACATAATGGAACGTTTGATGTCACATTCTTCGTTTGTGACTCATCAGATGATGACTGGCAGAAATAAGAGGAAATAAAATGGTCTTTCCAATGGCTTTGCTTGGTTGGGCTTGGAAACTAAATACCGCCATCACAAATGTGTCTTTTGTGAAGTGGTTCTTGATTCCCCAGCCAGCAGTTCGTCCAAATGTTAAATCTGTGCAGGGAAATAGGAGGAAAGTTGATTCCTTTGTGATGGTTGATGTATTTTTGGTGACGTTAGTGGACCTGCCTGCATTTTGGTCCTATCTGCCAAGCTGGCCAGTCCAATTTCAGCATTGATCTTACAGCAAAACCTTCCCTTTTGTCTCTCATTCCTCCCCAAGCCCAAGTCATTGCATGGGGAGGAGAGAGAGAAGCAGAGCAGGCTCTAATCAAATACTACTATTTTATCTGTAAGTCTCTAGTAAGACTCTGTGGCAATTATTCACTAGTAGCTGCTTCCTTCATTATAAAACGTCCTACTTATTTCTAGAAAATGTGAAATGCAGGTGTTCTTCATTCTTTTCATCATCGGAGTTTCTTTCTGGTTTAGTGTGAGAACCCCCCTGCGTTGTACAAGGGCAATGTAACACTCTGCTCTAAAGAACAGATCGGTTTGTAAGAAGAGGTTTGCAGTGGAAGGTGGTGGGAGGGCAAGTGGCTCTATTTTTCCATTGCCTAAACCAAAAAAGAGGAACGAAGACCGTGTGGTTTTGTGTTGTTAGTGGTGGCAGTGTGTGCCTTCGCAGTACCCCTCGGGGACTTTTTAAAAATGGATAAGCAGAAGTGATGTTAATGTTTTCTTAAAATTTGGTCCGGTGCGCCTGCCTGCTTTACTGCAGGGCTGAAACGAGCCCCTCTGGCACTGGGAAGGGATCCGTGCACTTGTCTTCTCCCGAGGTGGCGAGGAGAGAGCCCCTGTACGAGTGTGCTGGGGACTGGCACTGGAGAAGGACCCTTACCGCTTTACAGCTGCTTCTTTAGCAGGTCTGAGAGCTTGCGCGTTCCCTAAACCATGTGGCCGAGAGCGAGCTGTCTGTCACCCACCCAGACACATCCTGGAGAGGTTCCTGCAGCACAGGTTGGACCGTGGGCCTTGCCTGGGAATGACCCATCACCAGAGTCTTACAAGGGAGAGAAAAACTGACAGCCCACAAGCGCTGGGTTTATTTTTCTTTTTTACTAGCTCCTCTTAAACTTTTGGACAGAATACGATCTACACATCAGTTTTATTGCTCTGACTTTAGAAACTATTCTTTCAGTTTCTTTTTTTCTGAAAAGTAAAATGTTTTTCCTTAGGGGGGAAAAAAAAAGGTAGTCTGGGCAAATACTGAAAAAATCATACCCAGTGCATATTTTGAGGACATTAATCATCTTTAATTTGGTTTGGAAATTAATTTGGGCTGCTGAAATACAAATTAAATTTACTTTTGATAGTATCTGAGAGCTGGCTGTTGCCAAACACTCCTCGTGTATGAACAGGTATGTTGTTGTAGAAGAAAATAAAGTTGTTTGCCCTATCTTAGTAATTGTTTCCTGATTGTCCAGGCCTATACTGGGTAAATAGAAAGTTGCTGGGTTTTTTTTTAACTCTGTCTGCACTGTTGCTTCGTCAATCCTTAAAAGAACATCTGTATCTTGTTTAACTTATGAATTCCTTCCATTTTCTTAGTATCTGGAAAATAAACTGGTTAATAATTTGGGGAAGAGAATATTTTAGTAGAAATCTTAGGAACATTTTAATTAAGATTTTTGTTTCAGGAAATGTCTCTAATACATACCTCTAATCCTGCCAGCTGTTATTCACCCAAACAATTCTTTTGAAGCTGCTTCTGTAAGTATAGTTTTGTAGGACTGGATCTACCCATAGGTTTTCCATGGCAATCACCGTTTTCTTGCTTCCATCTAAAAAATGCTCCAAAGATCCTGGTAATGAATAAATGGGTGCCGATACCTGGAAAGAACAGAGAGGTCAGACCTGCTGATGGTGGTGTGTGGTGTTGAAATATCAAAATAGTTGTTTCTTTGGTTACAGATTGCAGAAGGGATGGCCTACATAGAAAGAAAAAATTATATTCATCGAGATTTGAGAGCAGCGAATGTTCTGGTTTCGGACTTACTGATGTGCAAAATTGCTGACTTTGGACTAGCGAGAGTCATCGAAGACAACGAGTATACAGCAAGGGAAGGTATGTATTTTTATCTTTATCTTTAAACTTCAGCCTCTGGGAGGCAGTGAGGCTGTATCTAACAAGAATGTGATCACCAAGGACAGAGTATGCCATAACAACTTCCCAGAGGCAGCGTTCTCATGCCAACAACTTTAAAAAAGAATAAGGAAACAAATAATCTTTCCGTGCTCCCTAGGCTTTTTGAAAAGTTTATTTTAAATAAATTTGAAGGACAAAGAAAATTGAGAGTACTTAACTGCACACAAGTTTTTCTAAATTGAACAAATTAATTGCACAGCCAGAGCTTCCGTCCCGCTGAATTAAATGCCAAGAAAATATGATCTTACTTTCTCTTCACATCCTTCAACAGTAACTTCAATGCCATATGCACCGCCTTTCACTTAGGGAAAGGAAGGAGCCCTAGGGGTTGTAGTTGCTGGTAACAAGAAGACCTTAGCAGAACTGGTCATCTTTTGAAGCTGCTTTAGGAACTGCAGCACTGATTTGCATGTTCAGCAGCATTACTGCTACGTGCGGGGAGGGCTGGGTCCCACGTCCCTGTGCAGCACACGGGTGGGAGGTCACATCGCAGCAGGGTCAGGACTGGCAAGAGGGGAAATCATCCCACTGAAGATATTTGTCTGGGTTTTGCCATGTGTGTTTTGCTAACGTTGTCAAGGATCCTTTCGAGAAGTGCGTAGTCAATGAGCTGTAGCGAGAAATTTTTATTTATGCTTCCATGCACAGATTGCATTAGGGCAACTTGTCTGAGCAGGTTTGTTGGCTGGCTTCCACCCTCTCGTTTCAAAGACACTACATCATATTTTCACACAGTCTGGTAATGTAAGGACGAGAGGGGAAGAACTAAGGTATGAGGAAGAAAGAGAACAATGCACTACAGTTGAGATTCAAGGAAGATGAGCTGTTCAGCAGTCACTAGGTAACAGTAACTCAACAGATCAGGGGGAAGGGTCCGATTAAGCAGTTTTCAGAGGTACAGAACCCATATCTGTGCTTTTTAGCTGGCTCTGGACATTGTATATTGATTAAATTAACCTTTCAGGTTATAAATTCTTTATGCTAAGTTTCTTTGACGTGTTTTCTGCCATTCAGAAAAGTTTCCTAGCTTACCTGGTATTTTGTGCCAGAATGACAGAGCAGGCTAAAAAGGGTATAGAGAGAATCTGCTTGTATTACTCTTCATTGTCTGAAGAGCTAATGTAATATTCCCCAACAAAGGCTGCCTGAACTTTTCTTATTTAACTGGAAGGAGTTTGCTTTTATATGGGATTTTCTGGAATCAGTTAATCAGACATGAAAGATGCTATTTTAAGATATGGCTTTTTAAGATACAACTTGTTACTGCTTTTGTATCTATGGCTGAATGTGAAATGCGTTAAAGTGTATGTTGAAGCTAGACTGACTTTCTTTAAAAGAGGAAAAGTTAGCTGAAGTCTTGCGAAGTTCCGGCTGATGGGAATTGTAAGATTGTTGCCTGGCCACTGGGCAGAAGGGAAAATGGTGACTGTAATTTTAGCAAAAATTCACCATACCTAAGAGTCAAAAGGTGCTATGTAGCTTTCGGCGTCTTATTTGCACCTCTGACACAGGACATGCAGTGTGGCAACATGCGTCCCGCAGCACATCTCTGCTGATAACTCTTGGACAGCAGGAGTTGCTGGTAACTTTGCTAATTCAGGGGTATCATAGGCAAGTCGTTAAGACCTTTTAGTGACTTGATATTGAGTGTTTAAATTTGCCTTTGACTGATGGAGACTGTACTTTTTATTAGGTGCAAAATTCCCTATTAAATGGACAGCACCAGAGGCAATTAATTATGGATCTTTCACCATTAAATCTGATGTGTGGTCATTCGGGATTCTCCTGTATGAAATCGTTACATATGGAAAGATTCCTTATCCAGGTACGGGCGTGTGTTTATACTGTTACTCTGTATTTATACTTTGGTGTTAAAAAGCAAAGAAAATACACCAGGAAAGAGCTGGCATCTGACAGTAGCCACAGCAGCGATTTGGAAAATGTCTTGCAGGTAACGTTATTGCTTTGAAAACTTATAGTCACCATATGTGTAAACCACGTGCCTCTCTGGGGTAAATTTTAGCAAACAGACTAATGGCACCATGAACAAGTAGTCATTTTTATATATTCAAAAGGTGTTACAACTGCAGCAAACGCTGAATTGGCACAGATCCCGGCTTTACGGGCAGCAGCTCAGTCTCTAATGGTGCTGTGTAAGCTGCTGGGGTTTTTTAAGATCATAATATGTGAAAGTACTAAGAGTGTTTTCACAAGCAAATAGGCTGTAATAATTTGTCAGTGTTAGCTAATCTAAACAAATATGAAAGCAGACCCTAAAGCAGTGTTGATGTACCCCTGGGACTATTTGCTCTTCATTGTTCCATACGGTTCAGGTACGAGACCACAGAGGAGTACATCAATCATAGCTGCATTAAGTAGCTGTGAAAGGGTTATGTACTTTATGTTTCGTTTTTCTTTCTGTTAAACAAAATACATATTAATGTTTCCAGCACACAGAAGCAACTTGTACGGAGGATAGTTTTGCACACAGAATTGTCACATCTCAGGCATAGCTGATTAATTCCGGACTGCGTTCATTTAAGCTTACTGAGGTTATGGAAAATTAACCTAAATTCTCTTATCTTGTGGGCAAATGGGGAAAATACAGCCATATTCACCTGTGCTGCACATCTCATAGACGGAGTGACTGAAGAGAAGAACCCTTAGGATCCTGCAGATTACAGGCAGTAAAGGGAAGGCAGATATTTCATCCAGGCAAAGCTTCCCCAGCGCTTCCAGTGCAGCAGCTCTTGCTGTTTAAACAGTGAAAACATTTTCACTGCCACTTCCCGAGCAGCTGGAATTCTGCATCCTGAACTGCCAGAGATGTCAAAGGGGCAGACCTGGGTGACCCGAGTCCTGAAATGACAGTAGGATCAACACCTCTGGGCACAGGGAGACCGGACCCCTCGCGAGACTCGGGCAGCGGGGAAGGGGTGATGGCGGCCAACTTTACACTATGTTATGGAAGAACATATCAACTTTCCATACAAGAGGTAGAGCCAGACCAGACATTCTCATCGCTCAGTAAGGCTCCATTCCAGGAAAGCACTTAAGCTCAAGGGTAGCCCCCTTAAACTTCAAGAGATGATAGGGCTGCTTGCACAGCTGAGTGTTTAAACATATGCTCCGGGTTGGTTTTTAGGTAGGGGCTATAAAATACGTGACTGAGTAGCGGGTCCTCCCAAAGCTGTTCTAAACACTGCTTATGTCCTCAGGAAAGATCAGATGGGAGTTGTACGCAGCCGAGTAATGCATGGTTCTTCCCACAGTTGGGATACTTTTTTCCCCGTTAGCACATGCCTATGCATCCGAACGGTTACCTATGCTGAGCTGGGCTCACAAGGTTACTTCTAGATGCCTTGAAAATTGTCCTTCCCTGAGCAAACCTACGAGGTCACGTGGAAACCAGCACTACCAAAATACAAAACCCAATCCAATACTTAATTCTGCAGCTAAGACTGCTCTCTTTTTCCCTCCATAAAACATTTCATATTCTTATTTTAAGAAAAAAAATCAATCTTTACAGCAGACACTGTACTGCTGTACTACTGTGGGAAAATCTCTCTTCTAGGGGAAGTCTGGGCAATATTTTTTTTTTAATATGGGAGCATTTTTATGAGCACCATAAATAGGCCATACCCTGTGGATTCATTTGCCAACCAGCAATTAGAAGCGGAAGCCTCTTGACTGCACACTGGAAGATTTTAATACTTTGCAGGCATTGCTTGCATTAAACTGGAAGAGGGATACATGTCTATTTTAAATAGAAGTATAATCTGAAATAGCCTATTAGACTGAAAGTTGATGAAGAATCAGAAGGACAGCAAACTAAATGGGTGACCAATTTACTTTACATGAAGAGATGTGACAGGTTTGGGCAAATTACCCCAGCATGGCAAGAGTAACCTAGTGATAGGTTGTAACCAGCAACCACTGGAGAGAAACAGTGAATTGATTTTTCAATTCTAACGGGAATGCTTCAAAATATTATTTTCAATTATTAAACAGCTCCAGCAGCTAGACAGTATTCAGCATAAAGCTGCATGTGAAACAGTTTGAGTTGAAACTGGCAAGTATTTAATACCTGTGAAGAACATCTAGGCAGGCAGCTTGGTCGGAAGCATTTCTAGACCACGGAACTTGGGGCTTTTGTGACCAACAAAAACAACAACAAATTCCAACAGCTGTTTCTCTTCCTGAGAAACTCAAAGCAATTAGTGGGACTATAGTTGCAGGAACTACCTCTGAAATGTGAAACAAGTATCTGAATCTCTGGGCAAATAAGTTGAATTGGTTGTTAAAACTAATTTCCAGGTAATTCTATAGTATGTCAAATACTATAGAACAACATCCATACTTGCATTCCAATTATGTCAGCTGCTCCTCACAAGGTATGCCACTTTCTATATGGTGGGATTCTTCCTCCCTACCACTGGGTTCACGTAATTTCCCAGGCTCTAACATAAGCAAATATGTCTTTATCTGTGACACTTAAGAGGTACCAGAGTGTAAATTAACAGACATGTACCAAACCTTTAGAGCTAATGTCCTTTGCTAGCATTTAAGAGGGTGTAAGTAAGTGTAACAAATATGCACATGGGATATATTTCTTTTACTGATTAGGATGTAGTCTTGATGAGACCGGTAATTCTCTAGCCACAAAAAAATAATTAAAAAAAAAAAAGGAAAAGTTAAACAAGTAGCTATTTTGAGAATACTGCATGGACTGTGGGGTAGACAGGTAAGCCTTTTTGTTTTAAATAAAACCCAAAACATATGCAAGTATGTTCATGACATTGTATTTGCTATGGACTACTGATAAAAAAGTCTTTTCATTTTTGTCTTGTGAACTTAAATGGATATTTAACAGATAGTTTTCCTGCAGGTTAGCTGAAACACAGGCTTTGTCCTTGGCATTCAGAATGTAACAATCAATCCTGCAGACACTGGATCTAAGCACAATCCTATAAAGTACTTAAACCCACAGAAACAGCCCCGTTCTGTGCAAAACCCAGTAGCAGGAGTCCTCATGCATTGCACACAGTTAACTAAGACTTTGCATAATATGAATAACTGTTTTACTGCATACATTATATACAAGCCATTTCCTTAAGCTCAAGCAGTCAGATCACTGTTCTCTATAAAATGCTTTATCGACTTTCTTCCTATATTTATTCTGTCTTTATATAGCAGTAATTCCTTATTCTGTGACAACATGCCATTCCACTGCTACCTTCAAAATACTGTTTTTGTACACACATGTGCAATATTAGCTCAGAAAAACTTCACTCCTCCTTCCAAAGCAGAACTGAAAATACAAAACATGTGCCCAGAGTAAGCACCCTGATCCAGACCCAGATTTCATGGCCGACTATTTCTAGAATAGGTTAAAGCCAAAAGGCTTGAACTGAAGTCAACTATATGAACTATAGTCATCTTGAATAATCGAAGTAGTTACACCGGGTAGAGTTGTCATTTGGTTGTTATGCAAATGTGTCCTTACCTGCCAAGTGGCTTAAGTCATAGCTTTAATAGTCAGATGACACGTACAACGATCTGCACAGCCTGCAGCGACAGAGCTGCACAGTCACCAAGTACTCGGGGAGCGCCACATATGCATCTCCGCTGCCGGCCTTGCTCGGGGCAGGACCTGTCCTGCCTCCTCTCAGCAGAGTGTGGCCGCTCTCCCCGCGCTTCCGGGGAACTGGCATAAGCAGGAGCAGTGAATGTCACCCACGCACCTGACCGGAGGCCGAATTGCCTGAGAAAAACCATGAGAAACTGTAGTCTTAGGCAGAACTGCATCACGTGGAGCATTTAGCCTGAGGAGCGGCCAGCGGCTGAGCGGTCTGGAATACCTTTCTCGACAGAGGGAAAGTCTTCACTGGTGGTAGCAAATATCTAGGCTGAAGCACAGGTGCTTCCTGCATGCCCAGTCATCAGAAGAAACAGCATTCACTGGAGTACAGAAAGCTTAGAGTCTGTGTCCTGGAGAAGGTAATCCTGGCACAATTACTCCACTGGGTTGCATAAGATTTGCAGAGAAAGGGACGAGCTGAAAGGCAGGTTTCTGGGTAGGAAGTGGTGAGCCTTTTTGTTGGCCCCGCCATAGCTGACCTTCTGACAGTAGGTGTTGAAATCGTTCTGTGAACCAATCTCTCAAGGATTTAAAAAAGGAGGGGGGCATGAAGGAAAAAGAGAGGGGGAGGATGGAGTCCAAGGCAGGCCTCTCTCACGTGACGTTAGTTGGCATGTGAGGCTCAGGATGCACTTCTGCTAGTTAGAGTTCTTATCCACTGAAGGAAAACCGTAACGGGGAAACAAAGCAAAGCTCAGCACCGCTGGCAAGACGGTTTTGCACAATAGGAATAGGATAAGGAAGAAGGGAGGGGAAATTGCCCGTTACAAGTAATGATATCACGAGCGACCATGTCCAATGTCTTGCAATCAGCAGCACTTACACAAAAGCTGATGTAGAAGAAAATCTGAAAGCGTGTTACTGCATTGAGCAGGGTGACTGGGAGCGTGGTCAAACAGGTAGGCTGCTCTCCATCTTAGTATGGATGGGGTCTACAGCGAGCAGGTTAGAAGCTCTGCAGCTGGAGACAAAGACTGGTGCCAGGGTAGGTTTTTGTTGTGAATCTCACCATCGCTGGAAGAAGAACAAACGGTGGCGGGACTGGTCAGAGGAACAGAACGGAGCTGGTTCTGGAGACAAGAATGATGATCTCTTCCACAGTCTTGTTAGACTTGGCACTAAAGAGGTCGCTACACTCAACTGGGGAAACAGAAATCTTCCCCCAGGATTTTCAAAGCAAGTCCCTCGGTGCCGGTGCACACCTGAGCCTTGTATATTGAACTCATATTAGTAGCTACCTTTAATAAGTAGTAACAGCCTTGCATTATTGGGTGAAGATCTTTAGAGTGAAGTAAATAAAAAAGACTAAATCATTTCTTTAGGAACTGCGATCAGTTGATCAAAACTTTCTTTTTCTGTTGAAGGTATGAGCAATTCAGATGTGATGGTTGCTCTTCAGCGCGGGTACCGAATGCCACGCATGGAAACCTGTCCAGCTGAGCTTTACGATATCATGAAAACATGCTGGAAAGACAAAGCAGAAGAAAGGCCAACATTTGATTATCTACAGAGTGTGCTTGATGACTTCTACACAGCAACAGAAGGGCAGTATCAACAACAGCCGTAGAACAAAGAACACTTTTTCTATTGACATGGATCACTGGCACAGACTAGCGTTTGGACAGACTGCTCAAACCAAGTGGATGTCTTAACCGAGTGTGGAAGCTGAAATGCTGAAGGAAAGAGTAATTCTGCAGAGAACTAATAATGATGTTTTTATTTGGTTAAAACAGTTCCTCTAAAGATTGAAGTTCTCCTTAAATGCTCTGTTTTGCATCTGCAGAAACATCCCAAACCAAGCAGGCTTTTTGGGGTGGGGAGGGAGAAGGAAGGAAAGAGATTGTCTACTGGTACAGTTTGACAAAGCCACCTTAGGATCTAAGTCATGGACTACATTACAAGGAGACCTTTATAAAAGGGGCGAGAAGATGCGTGAACGGCTGTTTCCAAAAGAAAAAGTCATGAAGGAGAACATAAAGATTTAAGACATGGTGGTGTTCTTAAATTATCTTTTTTGAAATACAGCATATTGTGAAGATTATTTTTATATCCCTGTTATTTCACGTTAGTAGTTGGAGTACTGTCACCTCTTGTAAGACTTTCTAAATGGTGTCATGGTTTCCTTTAAGGAAGGGTTATGTATGTAATTCTGTACGCTGAAGATGATTATGTTTTACTGCTGTATTACTCAAATTTAAAATCATTTTCAAAGCATCGCACAGCCATCACAGATGCAGAAGTGCAATATGAACACACACGATGGCAGAAGCGGCAGCACACCTAGCTCTGTATTCAACCTTCAGTTTCCCACAAGGCCAAAGTCATCATCTGAAGTCCATGGGAAAGCACAGGATTTTGAAGGAAGTTAATACTTTCATTGCAGTCGCTGAGACTGTTTACTATTTTAATCTTAATTTTTAATCCTCTGTGATTATTCAAGAAAATTCCTTATATTTTTTGCTGCTTTAATCAACTAACCTCAAATCTGTTTTAAAGCTAAAACTAGCTCTAGCACTATCAAAAACAATTTGTGGAAATATGCAATAGGATATCAAGTTACATTGCAGTGACACTATAGGTTTGGTGCTCAGTATATACATCTAATTCATAAAAGTGAATGCAGTTTGCTAAGATCTACATATTGAATTGTTCTATCACCAAATTACTTACCAAAACAGCTGAGCTAGTGCAGTTGCAATGTAACTACAGCACAGATTACGTTTTTTCCCCCCAAAGTGACACTGGTTCTTACAGCTGAAACCCAGTACATCTTTGCCACCCCTCAGCCCAGTTATTTAGGCAAATGGTACTTTGCAGAAGCTTAAAACCCTTTTGATAAAGCTTCAGTGTGCCTGCAGTTGAAGTTCAGCAGCATAAATATTAATTGCTTTTCTTTTCCATTGGCTTCCTTCAGTCAAACTGTGCGGTTTAAGCAGACTATCAGTTAAATATGTAAATAGTTTCTATTGTATGGTGATTTTTAATTTTAATAAACACTTAATCTGAAGCAAGTTGTGTGGTAGTAATTTGAGGTGAAACAAATGGCTGATGTTCTACCCAGAGTGGTAGCTTCATGTGGAACAGGGCAACATCTGTTCATCACCACTATCACGATTATTTTGCAAAGCTAAATATTAATGGATTCGGCTCTCCTTACATCCATTCAGCTTTGAGAAGCTGAAAAGGACCGAACCAGCCATTTCTGCATCCTCATTAGGGATTCTTTTTGGTCTGGAGGGCAGGAAGATAGGAAGTCAGTCCTCAGCTGTCCTTTAAAACAGCTTCTTAGAAGTCTTTAATGCAATAGCAACATAGTCCATTGAACTCTCTGGAAAACATTACGGACCAATTCTTAACTGTACTTCACTACAGGCTTCATTTTATTTTAAGGAAAAAAGATAGCTTAAGATAGTGGAACCTTGTCTTTCAAACCATTTCCTGTAGCCAACCAAAGAGCTCTGGGAAGTGGGAGGGAACATGGAAACAGCAGTTGCTCAGGGAGTAAGAGGTTATAGTTAGTGTTATGTGAACTTGCTAACATACACTCTCAGACAAGTAACAGACTGTCAAGGTGTAGCACTAGATGGTTTGAAATGGTATTATAGAAAGTTTCCAGCATTAGCCTGTTATGATTTTTTTTTTTTAACTTCTGTTTCAATATTGCTGTTCTTAGAGCAATTTGTGTGTAACAGCTTTCTTGTTCAAGGAATCAACGCTCAGTTTATTTTATCACTACACCAAGATATTTTCTAATAGCTGGAACAGTTTGTGGGGAGTAGAATAATACTTTAGACATTCTACCCTGGAGGGAGTGTAGGCCTGTAGGACTACAGGGGGCCAGATAACCGATATTTAACAGAAACGCTTCAAAACACGAGGACGGCACTGGCTCAAGTGCTACATCTCCAGCCTGGTTGAAGACATATCGGGGTGGTTACTTATCACTGCATTTGCACAGACCAACCCAAGACTCAAAAGACCTGGCAAGAACATTCACACCCGAGAAGGGCTGTTCTCGGTGTCACGCAGGGAGGCTGCACCACCTAGTGTCTCCACAGGGAGGGTGAGGTTCTTGCTCTGAACTGGGTCCCCTTCCGCTATGAGAAACGGCATTACAGGGACTGATCAGTCCCATTTACTTACGAGTTCTGCCTTGTTCCACAGCAATCCTCCAGCACTTACAGGCATGGTACTTTCACAGCAGTTAGAGAAAACTCTCACCCTCGCTGACTGAAATGGCTCTAAGAAAGCTATTTCAAATTTTATCATGCTCCAGTCTTCCTTCCTTGAGTTACTAATTAAGGTAAGTAATATAATCAGGGCTATGTTTCTTTCAACTCAAGATCATCATATGTCAATCACTATGATCATTTGGCCTCTAAGTTTATGATCTTTCCTTAACTTGATTTCACCGATTTTTTTTCACCTTTATAAAATAAACAGTCAGAGCTTAATTTAGCAATGGAAAAATTTTATTAGAGTTTTCAAATTTTAATGCATATTCTTAGTGGAAATTCAAATGATACTAAAACAAGTTCCTTTACAAAGCCAAGTTAGCTGAAAAATAGCAAGGAGCCAGACAGAACCTCATTTTGTTTCCTCTTACGAGGCCTTATGTTTAGCAATTTGCTCAGTTTGGTCTCAAGATGGCACTTTCCAGATCAAAGCCAGAACATTAACTGAAGAACCAAGCTATTTTTAACTAGTTGAGATTAAGCTTACAAGCCATCTGATTTCTAGGAATCAACAATGAAAGTGAAATTCTTAATTTTAAAAGGTAACAAGGGAGGTCGATGAGGAACACCCCACTTTGCAGGAATCACACATTTATCAGTATAGAAGACCATGATAGCAGTTACTCAAGAATTAAGATTTTATACAATCACATCCCTATATCAACAGTAAAAGCACAAGTTAGGTCTGTACTTACATAGCTCTAAATTCAACCCTGATTCAATTTTAAAAGTTCTGTATTAAACATTTTTCTGTTAGTTAACATGACAGTGAAGATGGCATCTAGAGTGAGAAAAAGCTACCAACAGTTTAAGATTGATAAAGAAGCCCAGTAATTGCACACTTTGATTAATCAAATATTATTCTTTTGCTTTATGAGCCAACAGTACTTGTTTTCTCGAAGAGGATGAAGCATCTTCATACTTCCCCCAGCCTTTACCAAGAGGTGTACTAGCAGTGGCTGCTACTGTGGATTTCAGGTTAGCCAACAAACCTCTCCTGGGTTTTTGTTGTTTTGGCTCCTCTGTAGAGAAATGCTTTTTCCGTTCGTCAAGTTCTTTTTGCAGGGAAGACACTGTTTCTTCAAGCTCAAGAACACGTTTAGCCCAGTTCTGAAGACTATTCATTTCTTGATCCTATGAGGATAAGGCTGTGTGAGGTATGTGAACGCTCCAAAGTCTTTTTCATGTAGTTAATTCTGTTTCACGTTATTTTACTATACCAGTAAACATCCCTGTTATTACTATGCCAAATGGCTATTCAGAACCCATTTCTTCTGAATTACTGCTATGTAATTTAGAGAATAGCAAACTACAGGGTCATCATCAGATCGAGTTCTAAGTCTGACTGAAGAAGCTGATGCTAAAATGCTTAGCCACACTATGCAAAGAATTGCTGTTCTAGGAAACAAATAAAGGCAGCTTTCCTGTCTTAAGCTGCAATTACTGAAAGCAAAACTGGTCAAATCAAAACTCTTATCATAGTCGTAAGTCTACTAACCAGGACTGAATAAATGCTTTGAGTGGGCAGAATATGGTCTTAAAGATGCTCTCTAATCCTTGTGGTTAACAAAAAAGTCACCTTCCTATGTCTTAGAAACAATTCAGAAACAAAAGCTCAAGATGAATAATTTTCAGTCTCAGAATTAGACTAAAAAGCACGAGGAAGGTAATTTAATGTTCAAAGAAAACATCACTAAGCAGTCTTCTATCTGCCTTGCTTCATTTGCAGATTACAAATGAGGCACAGATGCAAAGTGTCAAGAGTTCAAAATTTGCATTTTTTTTATTTAGGAATCTAGTTGATGTCTGAGCTCAGATGCTGTCAACTTTATGAAGTCCCTGCTTTTGAAGGAAAGATTTATTCTGTTTCAGTATTAAGTAGTTTACCTGCCCATATCTCTTATCCAGCGTGGCCACCTCTGCAGGAGTGCCAGTATAGTTTTAAAGCCATAGATCCTTAGGTCTTGTTGCACCAACATTTGTGAAGTGAAAACTTGCTTGCCCTCCACAAAACACTTCATGACTAGAGTTCTGAGTAGTATTTTCTTTGCTTGACAATAATTTGTGGCATCTTTAGATTAGCAAGAGTTGTCAGCACAAAGTTACCCTATTGACCAAGTCTATCATTTAAACTGAAAAATGAGTCTTGTCTTACAAGATAGAAAGTGAAACACAAGGGTTCTGAGCTCATAATTCAGGAAGTTAGGGACAGAAAAAAGAAAGCAAAAAAACCAACTTAATTAAAAACATTATGGTAACATCAAAAGAAATTAATAAGACTGAACTATGTTTTTACATGTACAAAGATGCAGAAATATCAGTACAGCTATAGATACAAGCCATATTAAAGTTGCTTTTAAATTGTTGACAAACCTTGAGCATGATTGTATGCTTCAGTTGACTGTTCTCTTCTGCCATTTTTCTATAGCCTTCATTAGCTTCTAGCAGGGTTTCATTTAATTTCTGTATTTTAAACTTCAGAGATTTTATAAGCTGAAAATAAAGCCCATACGCACTGAAGTTCAAGACAGCATGTTTTACGTGGATTTTGTTTATGACTAGAACTCATACAGACACCGTAAGCATTTCTGATTAATATTGAACAGTGCAAACTGCAAGATCAAAGCAATGAAGACAAAGCCTGTTTCTCTCAACCTCTTGTGTCCCAACCCATCATTTCTGGTGATAAAATATAGCTGGAGCATTCAACGGCTATTGTGCTGAAGCTACTAGATTTACACAGACCTGTCAATCAAAGAACTGCAGCACAGACTAAGCTACTTCTGGAACAGTCTGCTCCTTTTCAGTAAGGGTAGTTAAAAGAATGCTCTCGTCTCATTAACACTATTCATATAATGAATTGGAGCACAGTTACAACAGAAGACCTCACCTTTCTGATGGGAATATTGATGGACCAAGTCCTGAGAGGGAAAAGAAACTCTGAACCAGCAAAATTAATGTTACATCATTAGATATTTTCCCTCCAACCTTGTAGAAGTAAATTAGATTGCCAAAAAATCCCCTTTGCCCATGTTTAATGGCTGAATGGAAAGGAAGAAAAAAAAATAGTGAATTACTCATCATACATGCACAGATACGTGAGGCAAAGCAGAAGGGCACTGACAGAACCAACTGCTTTAAACTGCTCTCACTTCAGTTATTGCCAGGCAGCAGTCCCATCATTCTAACACTTTCTAGCCACACAAAATAATCAACACTGTATCCCCATATCAAGCATAAAAGCCAAACTTTCTTTCTAGCATCAAAATTCAAAATTGACATAGAAAATGGAAAATTACATAGAGCTCAAGAACAGGAGTGGAAAACAAATGCCAGGGCCATAACACGAGACATTAAACTTGGTAAGGAAAAAGTTATTTTTGAAGTACTCTCTCAATAGAAAGGGATTTAAGTTCACTTTCCATTTACATGGTTTATTAGAACCACCTGGAACTATTTCTCCAACCCCTACTCCTACTTGTTATTAGTGAAAGGAGCAAGGCTTGTTTCTCCCCTCCTCTTTAAACATGTGAAACTAACTGTAGCCTTACAAGAAGTTCATTCAAGGTATAGACTAAAAATGCATACCAAAAAATAATTAATACTTGTTTTCCATAACAAAGCCTGAAGCTCATAATTTCCACCTCTATATGCTATTTGGAACACGGGCATCTTGTTTGTTTGAAGAACAGAGACATCCTTTACTTAAGTTTAAGGGGATAGTGGAGTTCAATACTTACAGAAAGGACTGGTTTAAGGCACTGTTTTGGCTCTAGATCTGAACTGTTACCATATTCTATTACTGTTCCCCTGTGCGTGAGCAGGCAGCATTTCAGGAAGGAAAGCACTGAGGCCATGGCAGCAATGTTTACAACAAATTCCAATACAAGGCTATATATTTCCCCCTACTTCTACCTCGCATCGTGTTCACCATGTGACTCGTTATAGTAGCAGATGCCTTTACAAACCGGAGTAAAGCCAGAACACAGCCAATTTCTGGCAAAAGTCACCCACAACTGGGCAAAGGCTTTTTTGTAAACTTGATGCCAGTTTGCAGGAATCTTCATGCTTTTGTCTACAGTGCAGATCTTTAAGCACTGAACCATGCCAGACTTTAGGACTGTTATCCCCAGATTTGTTAAAGACTAAGTAAGAGCTACCTCTTCTTTCTCTTTGCATTGCTTCTGCAATCCTTCATTGGCTCTCCTCATCATCTTGTTCATACGATCTATAGGCAAAAGAAAAGTTTGCTTGTTTATACACAATACCAAAAGTAAATTGCACTTTGAATATCCAGATTAGATTCCTACCTAGTTCCATGTTATTTTCAGTAGTCAGTATATCTGAATTCTCACTTCCCAGAGCCAACAGCCTCCCTGACTGTTCATCAAGTTGCCTTTCCAATTGCAGTATTTTACTCTCTCTATCCTGAAAAAAGAAGGGCACATGGTAGAATTTGTCTAAATTTCTGCTTAACCTGATGCAGTACTGCACGTCCTTCAATTATACTGCACATGTATATGCAGTTTTAAAATCACTGCAGGTGGAAGTTGTGATGGTTATAGTTGAGAAATCACAGTAAGGAATAACACTCAGATCATGAGACCGTCTAGGAAGAAGTTACTTTACACAGGAGTCAACTCTTCCAGTCTAAAGGTTTCCAAACTGTATTAAAAGTAACCATACGGCAGAAAGGCAACTTTAGTGCATCTGTGTTAAACACTGTTGCCAGTTAGCTTGCTAAGTGAGGAAGAAAGTATTTCATAGAACTAAGTTTTAATCTCAATCTCTTTTTTAGTACCTGTCAGATTGCTAGGGTGGTATTTCAGAGTGAGAAATCAAACAAGCGTCACCATCAAGAAGAGTTATTCATCTAATTCTGGTTCTCTGAAGCTGCCTGCTCAGATTTCATGTTGTACTCTCCTTTGTCAATTAAGAATTTTACATCTTGGGAATTTCATCAGTTTATCTGACTTGCTATCAAGACCACCTTGTTCTTTGAATCTTCCCTTATGCAGCCTTGTGGCCAGCATAAGAGGTAGCTCTAAATACAGAGAGCACTATTAAAACCCTTTTCCTCCATCCCAACATGATGTATAGCTAGGCCTTAAGTGAACATAAAAACAGAATCTAAGTGGGGAAAAAAAGACAAGTGTGAAGGAGCTGGAAAAACAGAGCATGTTACACAATACAGTGTTGCTTGTCAGCACCTGAATGGAGAGCTGTAAAAGCAGAAATGTTTATATATCACAATCTACAACAGAAACCCACTTCCCTCATGTCTTGAAAGGCACCTGCCTACCAATGGAGTGAGATGTCTTAGCAGTTCCTGGACAGAAGAGTGCAGTGAGAAAGCACCTCCGGTGTACACCACAGTTGTTCTATTCTTCCACTAACAGACCTTCTGAAAAGACTGAGACCTACAGGTCTCATCTGTTGCCTGGATACACTTCGCTACCTATGCAAAGGCTAGAGGTAAAGACTGATAGAGTTGCACGTAGCTAACGTGGCTCATTTACAAAAAGAATAGCAACTTACTGATGCCAAGTCTGAACAGTTCTAGGTATACGTACATTCAGGAGATTAAGTTCTCTCCTGCATAAAACTTGATTTCTCATCACAGTTTCTTATCCCACAATCCTCCCTCTAGACTTTCAGAGCAGAGATCCATTATAATTAAAATAGCTACCCTGTACTAAATTCCCCACCAGCCCTTTCAGACTAGCTTTTTACTCTATACCCTACAATCTCAAGGATCTCCACAAAGCCAGACTGCTGTCTTCACCATCCCTCTAGGTGTTCCAATCATTGTACTACAGAGATAAAAGATGACTTGGATTTGATTGAACTGTGCCCTCAAAGATCAGGAAGTTTAGGCATACGCTACAGGTAGTGTTAGACATGAGACATCTCTATCCTTATGGTTAGCACTGGACACCAGAACAGCTAGGCTGAACTGCTAGTTATTTTGACCGTTCAGTGTTACATTTAGGATTCCTGAATGATTCTGTTAAGGAAAAGCAAAATTTACAGTTAGAAGGCTAGCACACATTTTTTAACAGCAGTCAAGTCATACCTCAACTTTCTCTTGTTCAGCTAGAAATTCTTCTATGGGAACATAATGGTCTTCAATTTGTTCCATTGCACACACATATGCATGTTTCTTGATGGCCTCTTTATACATTTCAAATTTGCTCTCCAGTTTTTCTTCATAACTGTCTTTCATATCCTCCAAGCGGTTGCTGAGGAGAACATGTTAGTTTTATTTAATATATTAGCATTACAGCTATTACAATTTGACTACATGTGTTCAACTGGCAATATCAAAGTTATTAATTAATCATAAATTGTGAAGTTAAGAGACCAAGTACTTTTCTCCTTTTTATTCTGAACGATCCTACAGACTTGCTCCAAGGCATAACTTCTACTTGGCATATACCAAGAATAGTGCTATAGAAGAACGCATATTTAAGATCTGTCAAACAAAAATTTTGTTAAAAAAAATATCCACCAACACATAGTGATAGATACTACTACACCCAATTAGACCTGATATTTGAAGCATATTTCTGGGGGTGTCTTTCATGTTGTTGGATGGTTGTTGGTTTTTTTTCCCATTCAAGATATGCCAAATTCACTTTGCCGTATTATTTCAATACATTACACATTACTCTTGTCACAATTTAAAAAAAATGCCCCAGCAGTGACCCAGAACATCACCTCAAAAGAGAGAAAGCATCACTGCTGTTTCATGTGTTTGGTCAAAGTTACCCACACAATCTTAAAATCCGTGCAGGTGTTAAACCACAGTGTGTCCAGCTGACACCTTAACTTGGGGTTAGTCTCTGTTAGCAATTCAAATAGCAGGAAACTGATTTCAAGAAGAGAAGAGTTAAGACGAAGAGAATTCAGCTTGAGCAATCTGGACACACTTGAAAAAAATTCCCAAATTAGTAACATCAGTGCAGGCAGCCACAGTAATTTATAAGACAGTAAGCTGACAAAGGTTCATAAGTCATCCAGGAGCAAGAATCCAGAAGGAGAGCTGAAAGAGATACAATCCAAACTACCTTAAGCACATGCACGCATAATTAACATGTGCAAGTGCAAGTTTTGGAACAATCACAAGCCTCAGTGGGGTACCTGTAGCAGTCTTCCACATCTGCTAAATACTAATATGGAGTCAGGACAATCTCCAGTAATTACAAATTAAACAGAGAAAAGTTCAACAGAAAGCAGCATTACTTTTTCATTGTACACAGAAAAGGCTGATCTATACAAGTTTATTTTGTTTCTTCTTCCCTTTTCATCAGAAACTTTGAAACTGTCCAGCCCTAACTTCTCTAAATAACATGAGTATACATCTTGCATATATATGTATACACATGCATATGTGTATATGTATAAATGTATGCATTTATATAGGTGGAATCCTTTCAGTCTTGAAGACGACTGCAATATGACTTGCCTCCAGGCTTCCTCTGTTTCCAACAGCTGTCGGAACATTGCTTCTGCCATCTCTCTACGTATCTTCACCTCCAGAAGGAGTTTACTTTGCCTTTCTGCCACTAGCTTCTCCTTTAGGTTCTCTGTAGTTTTCAAGAGATCCTAAATTTAACATATTTCAGTTCAGAAAACAAGCTAGAAACACATTGATATGCATGTCAAATGAAATATTGATACAGCCAGCCATCCACAGAGGGCATTTCTACAAGGCTATATTTTCAGGGGGGCTACACCAAGGGTTAAATATTTTCAAACATGAATTTCTACTGCAAAGACAACCTTTCTCCATCTTGATGGTTTCTGCCATCAAGAGTTTACTACTGTTTTGGCATTTAAATATTAATTTGTACAACCACTTAGCATAAAGCCTACTTGATTTTTTACAGTTTATTGCTATTAGATTGTATAGCTTTATTTTTAAAATGCTGCATCTTAACTTCTGTCTGCTGTTCCCAGAAGAACACAAACGACTAAATAATGTTGGTTTAAACACACATACTGCTTCCTTACTCTTCTCGTTGAGCAATCAGTTGAATCCCAAATTTAGCACTTGACCTAACTAGAAAGCCGCAGGCGGCCTTCCACAACTACACTTGTTCCCTCAGAACTAGACCACTTTAAGTTTAGGTCTGCCTGACACTGAGCAGAAGCTTACAGTTCTCATTTGATACAGCTTCCAGCACATCTCTTACGGTAAGAGATTCTAACATTAGAACTAATAGCAATGTCTTTCTTGGGTACCATTTTGAGTAGATGTGTATCTACCTCATGACTCAGAATGGTGATGTCCACTTCCTCTTCTGCGGAAGTTTCAGTACTGTCAGGAAAGTCATCCACAGATGTGTTAGCGTCAAAGTGCATGATAGGTTTGCTGTTGCCTCCAACTAGCTTGGGTGGAAAATAACCAAAATTTTTGGGTAGGATTGTCTGGATTACCTGGAAAATCCAGAGTTGAACACACTGATTTATCAATGCTGTCAATATTGCGGGTATCAGAATACTAGGAAGAAGTGGCATGAATGCATTGTTGTATTTGATTACAAGAACATTAACAAAATTTTACATGTCTTAGCAGACAAAGCCATCTATCAGTACGAATAAAAGACTTCAGTACTCTAACAAAGTGAAAATGGGAAAGATTATTACTAACAAACTTAGTATGCTTGTCTAGAAAGGTGTTTTCTCCCCTCTTAAAATATAAGGTTTTGGTGTAGTTTCCTGGAAAGTTAATAAAAAGCAGCAAATCCCTAAAACATTTGCTCCTTCCTGAAATACTGTGACCAGGATTCAGCAATTCATGCTAGTTACGTAAAGATTTTAAGTATGCATGTCATAGGACAACATATTAGAGAAGCTTGTCACCTCAGTGCACGCTCTTATCTTATGATGAAAGTTGCAGCCAAACAGAATTAGAAAAATCTTTCTCTCTGAGATCATATTAGATATGCCATTACAGTCTCGGAACGTGTCAGAACTAATCCATGGTTCCAGACTAGATATGGACTTTATTTCTGCCATGAAACACAGTACAGCCTAGCATCCCACTCCCTGCAAGAAGCAGCTTCCAGGGAAGCTGACTGAACTTAAAACCAACTATCAACCCCAAGTCCTGAATTTAATGGGAGGCTGACAAGCACAGCTAGCAGAAAGCATGAAAGCATGTAGATTTAGCAGAGGCAGTTTTGCCTTCAAAGCAGAGAAGCACACTACCTTCAAGCATTAACTTACAAAAAGTCTTCCCTTTTTGTTTGTTATTAATTACTTGCACTTAGCCAAATAGCAGCAATGCAGACACAAGAGATCTCATTCAGATTACAAAAAAAGCTATTTCTGTTACTATCACCGCTAGCTGTCCAAGAAGTTTTGAACAATTGTCATCTTGTGCAACAGATGCTTAACTGCACACAGGTTAAACAATTCATCAAAAGCTTGAATCGAAATCCTGCATTTGCTCAGATATATGGTATAACCCGTCATATCTGAAAGTGCCTTTTTTTTTTTTTTTTTTCACACAAAAAATGGGTAGACCTGAACAAGCCACAGATAGCTGCAGAGATCTTAACTTCTTACCACAAATAGCTTGGAGGATGTGCAACACTACTGTAAGCCTTTTAGAGGGAAGCCACACGCAGAAGAGTACAATGCATCAAAAGTCCTAATCACACTCGAGTCCATACAGCCTGATCATTTCACAAACCAATAGTAACAAAGAATGCAGAATAGCAGTGAAAGTAGATGCACTCTTACCTGTTTGGCTATAGCTGAAAATTTCATTACATGTAGTGTTTCATCATATGTGGAAGCATGCTGATTAATGTTTACAATCATACAAGCTTTGCCTTTTCCACAAAAGAACGGCTGAAACAGACGAGTCAATTTGCTCTCTCTGAATGGAATATAGCTTGGCTTCATCCTCGTGGAGAAAAGAATAACAAAATTGTGAAACAAAATCTGTAAAATTGTGTGATACTGCAACTTAGCTTAATTGTGTTTGTCTCTTTCAGGAAACAGATCCAGCAGGATGCTTATATTTAAGCCTAAGCTATTCCACATCAAAGAGCAAGGTCTTTCCTGGCTCTCATAAGATCTCCAACAAATTGAAGTATTTAAAAGTAAAATTAGTATAGTGTCTGCATCACAGTTCCCTAGTGTTACAAAGCAGATACTGGAACAAGCCAAAAGCTAGGTACAGGACATCTGTTGGCTGTCTGATGAATCTACATGTATAATTTGGAGGTGGAAGGGAAGAGGACAAAACGGGAGCTCTGTACACAAAGTGTATTGCTCATACACAAACACTAAAAAGGAGCTTGGTAGTTTGCTGCTAATTGCCCTTTTTTACTCTCCACAAACAACAGATACATGTATTTCAGGTATTCCAGTGACATGTGTAGTAAAGAAGGCTTACAAGATTTTGTAGATTCCCATTTTCCTCTGATCATGCAAACCCCTCGCAGAAACATAAAGGGATGCTTAGGTTTTCAATCCAAAACTCAGCATGCTGTTTACAACTTGTCACTTACTTTGGATTTTGATTTTGCTTCAATGCTGCAATGCATTTTCCAAGGATATGAAGAGAGTTATTAATATTTCCTGCTTCTTTTAGTCTGTCTCCAAAGGCTTGTGTTTTATTACACCTCTCTGATCCAGCCAAGTCACAGAAAGACAACCTGGATGAAAGAATTATCCAGAACACACATATAAACTTGTTTCTAAGCAGTATGAAAATAGAACTACATGTCTTTATTTCTTTATGTGTCTAAAGTGTAAATGAATGAGTCATTTCAGCCTACCTAGATCACAGAATAAGTTGCACTTTAATGTTGATGTTTTGTCCAGAAGGCACTACACAAGGTATTTAGGGTAACAGCATTAACCTATCTATCTTCCCATTGTATTTAAAGATACTTGAACAAGATTGCTGCTCCTAAGACTGTCTATTCAGCACATTCAAAGAAGTCTGCTTGTAGCGTTCATTTAAAACTTTATAGGCATTCTTACATAAATAATTCAGTTTAGGAACCTAAATTTTGTTGCAATCCTGAAGTAAGTACTTCCAGACAAGAGAAGAGGAATTTCTGAAACAGTTTTGCATAGCGGGGCTATACTACAGAAGCACTTTGACCGTCACCTTCACCAGTTCCAGCACCGAGAGGATTGCAGAATAGTAGTATGCTTCAATACACTGCAGCCTGCCTCTTTTGGACACAGAACCATTTGTTCACTACTGCAAATAAGAGGCCAGAAGTCTTTCCCAGATCACCTTAGAGCTCTTTGGCTATAGCAATTATGTGCTACTAAACTCATATGTGCTACTAAACTCAGGCCACTGAAGTGTCCCTCACAGTACTATAAGTTACAATCAGAGACAGTTATCCTGGATAATCAAAGAATTTCATCACTTTCACTTAATATTAAGAAAGCTCTTGAAATACAGGAAGCTCTGGAAGTTAGATAATTTATGTAACCCAACTATTACTCACTTATACATACATTTATTTACATAAAATAACACCTTTGTAAAATCATAGCCTTTCACACAGCTGAAGTAAGTACATATTAATACTACACATTAATAAGGCACATAGTTCAACTGTATGAAAGGCTATGATCTTATGATCCTTATCCCTTTCAGTAAAAGATGAAGAGTTTTTTTCTTCGTTAAGCAACATACAAACTCTGTCATTCATCTAACAGCTGCTGCAAGCTTTGCCAGGGGAACACACCAAGACAGGGAACAGCAAGGAACACAGACGCAGCCATTTCCTCAAGTTATCTTTCCTTAGAGTATTTATCACTGTAACATCTGACATTAAAAGGTGTTATCTCAGTGAGGTATATTTATTACTATCTCTGCTCAGCAGAGACAAGAGAGAAATCAGTAGAAACTAGGACTGAACTAAAAACACGCTGTTACGGGACCGTCCTCATTTTTCCATATCAAGCTAAATGGACAATTAATCGGGGGGGGGGGACGACACCAAAAAAGCTATCTAAATGGCTTGAAGCCAAAAGATTAGGCCACTTCCTCTAAATCACAAAAGAGCAGAGAGGTGTAAGGACTTAACACTGCTCTCACTGGGTGCACCTACATTAGCATTTTAGATCAGGAGAACAGTTTTTAAGCAAATCACCCGATGACCCCCTTTTACTATAGATTATACCATGGAGCAGTCCCAGAGCATGTCCCCTGCATTCTTTTTGGATAATAGACTTGAATTTGTGTTCCAGGAGCACATCAAATGTGGTGCCACAAACATTCAACCCATAAACTCTAGTCTGGTCCCAAAGTAGAAAGATACACTGGCATAGCTTGCACCTTGGGTCTTCAGCACTAACTGCTGCACTCCAACTTTAGAGACTGGCTTCTATCAGCCAGCCATTTGAATTCTGCTTACCGGAATATTTAGTGTGGTATTACCTAGTACTACTCTGTCCCCACCTCCCCATTATGTAAGACAATATACATATATTTGCCTCAATTTATGTACTACTGACAGAGTTTTAACAGGTTTTTCAGCCAAACCTTAACAGAATAAAAGAGACGAGGAAACACTTCTATGCCGGTCCCTATCAGGTTTCCATTCAGTTTTATGCAGCCAGCAGAGTTCTGATTTCCTTCTCACTTCTCAGAGGATTTGTTTATTAAAAGAAAGTTCACCAGTTTAGCATGCTTACACCTTATCAACTGTTCTAAAATATTTGCATTCTGGTAATCAGCTGAAGCATTCACTTACTCGGAAACTCCAAGAACACACGGCTGATGCTCATCAGTTAGCCTCAGTAGCCTGATTGAAAATATACTGTGACTGGAATGGAAAGAAGTCCTTTTTAATAACAACAATTATAAAAATTAAGCAGTCACTGAAGCAAAGTAAAATTTGTATGCTACAGAAAGTGCAGTGCTGAAGAAAGAACAAGAATTCATTCCCTAATTTACATTAGTTACCTTCACAATGCATTCATTCAGCAGCAAAAAGCAGCAATAGAAGTTGCATTTTGTGACTTTCCATTTCTGTCAATACAGGAGAGGGAAAAATATCACATGAAGCCTACAAGCTGTCTTGGAGAATGAACAAGCCAGTTGACTTAAGTCTACTGATCAGAAGATGAGTACTCAGGTACTCACTGTAAACAAACTTTAGACAGTATCTGAACTCAGTAATTCTGAAGAATTAACTACTTAGAAATAAATGGGGGGGGGGAATGTTAAGGTTTGACAGTCCTGTAATATTGCCTACTTCAACATACAGTTATTTTTTCAGTTTTGAAATTACTCTGCTTTCTAGAAAGGTTGAATTTGTAACACTTGAAAATCCAGTTATTGTGTTTTAGACATCAAGCTACAAAGTCAGTGGACATACGCTGTCTGAAACCAAAGAGAAAAATCCCAGAACCAGGAGTGCCCTGTCCCCAGTTTATCCAGTAAATCAGGAAGCACAGAAAACAAACTTCCTCGTATAGCTTTAAAGCAATGCTTTACTCCTCAGCACCAACCCACAGTTTAAGAATGAAATTTCTAAAAAAAAACCAAACAAACAAACCACCCCAACAAACACAAAACCAAACAAACAAAAACCACAATTTAGAAACAAGCTAGGTGGAAGTCAGCATATTCTCTGGAACAAAAAGAGGACATTATAGGCACAAAACTCTGCCAGAAAACCACAGTTCTTTTCTGCACTATTTTAGGCTTGAGTGAAATTCAGGTGGAATCATACCATGAAATTTAATGGAAGCTATGCCATTAAAGAACAGCATATAACTCTTGCTTTTTAGAGAAAAAGCAGGCTTAGTAACACTACGATTATATTAGCTAAATATACAACATGGCCCTTCCACACTTAAAGGACAAATTAGTAAGAGGGCATTAAAATCAAGTAAGAAGGGATTTTCAACAGAAAGTATACAAACCTTCTCTATTTATTTCCTCCCACTCCATCAAACCAGATTCTCCCTGATCTGTCTCCTAGAGTTGGGTAAGAGCTAGGGGCTTAATTCTTAAGATACCAAGTAAGCTCAGCTACAACACAGCAAGCTAAAGGCATCTAGATAATCTAGCAGCACTGAAAGGTACGGCATGACTCGCTCCTTCCTACATACCCTACTGCCAGACTCTGGGTTTCCAAGAATTATACTGCCAGTGATGAAGAATTAGCCAGCTTTTCCTTCAACATCCTCACACAGCCATTCCCACTCAGCACCATTAGTATTTGCTAAGATGTATAGCCCTGTTGGCACTCAATAATGAATGTGATTTGATCTTTTTGGTTGTCCAAAGCCATGAATAGCAACCCAAATCCAGCTGCTATTAAAGTCATAGGGCCTCTCCTAGCTTTCTTCCAGAAAGAATTTCATAATAAAACCAAAATAATCAAGGAAAGTCTTAAGCTATTATTGAAGAGTGGCTCATTTCAAACATATTCTGAAGTCTTCTCCTCCCTTCCCCTCCTCCCTCCCCTTAAAAGAAAAGAGACAGAGTATGCTTATAATTAGAGGAACAAACCTCCTACTTGATTGCTCATTCATTCTAGTACAAGCAAAGCTTCGGTTCTTGTTTCCTATTTTTAGTATTTTGCAGGCTTCTTCAGTGCTCTGAATGTTAATCCACTTTAAGTCTGTGAAAAGAGACCTTTTACATACACTTCTGATGAAAGAAATTCTGTGAAACTGCCAAGGTCATAAAACAGTATTATTACCTTTAATATAAGAATTTCCTCCTTGATCCTCACAAATTCTTAAGACTCTGCGCTTCTGAGTTTTTGATGTAGATAATACATTTAATAGGTCATACACATATTCATTATAAATTTCACAAAAGGAAATCCACACAGACGCTTGTGTTCTTTGGTGTGTATTAATCCTATGTATGTCAAGTGGAACAAAGTTGTTCTCTGCTAACCCAAAACAGAGAAAGAGTTCAATGACCAAATAACTCATTGATAAATTTTAACTGCAGTATATAGAACCTTCTAAAAGGAAGAGGCTTGTATATATTTGTGTTGTGCAATGAGATACACAGTACCATATAACTTTGAGTTTACCCAAGAACATTCAAACTCCTCAGCAGTCCCCTATAACCAGAATATGCCCAAGTTCTAAGCTATTGCCCCCCTCTACCACAAGCTTCCAGCAGCTTATACATTAGCTTTGCAGAACTAAGCCTCCCTCTTCCCCCAAAAGGAGCAAAGCTATCAAAATATTTTTACTGTTACTCTTTCTCCTGAGTTGAGCCATTAAAATTTGGGTAAAAAAATATATATATATTTACTTCGTAGTATAGTACAGAGATTTTTTTAATCCACAAATAATTACCCACTTATATTCCTAAATTCCTATGCTTTTTTCCCCCATGAAATTTTTCCACTTTATTTTACCTAGTGAGTCAGAAGGAAGACTTTTTGAAGTACAGTTGGAAGAAGCTGACTCCGCATCGCATATATTTGTAATAGTATTTGAGATGCTTTCTGTCTCCTTGAGAAAATAAGAGACCATTACATCCACATGAACGGACTATGAGAATAGCAGAAGTAAAAAGTGACAGTAATTCCAGTATTTAAGATTTAAATATTGCAGTAGCATTAAGTGTTAAGCCCCCCTTACTCTGGCTGCAAATGAGATGTTTTTAACAATACCGAACTAAACTCAGTAAATGCTCT
>NW_008825547.1:4526730-4535798 GCF_000699105.1 Pygoscelis adeliae
TCTTTCCCTCACAAGAATTATTGCTCTCTGCTACTCCCAGCAACTTGTTTTGGAGGCCAACTGCTGCTAACATAGTAGACTTACTTTACAGTTCTGGGAGAACCAAGATCCTCTGTCAGACTGCAACAGCCCAGAATGCCTTTATGAAGTACTGGACAAATCTGAACAGTGTTTCAGTCACCCAAAAGAACCGGAGAAGGAAGTTTCTTTCAGGGGCAGGTGGCAAGGTGGTGGGCAACAGAGAGACTAAAGCAGCAGGGATCCCTAGTTTGCTTGCTTGTTGCCAATCACTTTTGCAAATCACAGGCTTCTGCCACATCTGTGAGAGTTTGAGTCAAACTTACTTTAAGCCCTCAGACAGAGTGAAATGATAGCTTCATGAAGGACTTAAAGATCTGATAAACCAACAGTCTACATTGGTTTAATTCAGACTGAATTAAAAGGCCACTCAAAATCCTGTATAGATAACAGCACAGTTTCTTTAAGTACACATATTTGCTGAATTTCTTTACATCAACAAAATTATTTAAAAACCTGCCAAGACTTGTCAAAGCATAGGCTTCAAATTACTGCTAGGAAAACTAGTGTAATGAGGTAGCAGCTCCTGCTATTTAGAGATTCAACATCTCCACATACTACCTTCCTCCCCATATTTTATACACTGATATAAATTTTCATTAGGACATTCACCCTGATTTCCCAAAACCCAATCCTGATAGAGGGTCAGCCTACAGTAGAAGAGGGGAACCTCTTGAACCTTCTTTCAAAGAAGTAAACCTTAATGTTCTAGCTATTAGAATGCAGTGCTAAGTTCGTTATGGATTGTCTACTGATGCCTGTTACTCACTTGGTATATCCAAAATGGAATTTTTACAAACAGGGAAGTATGATACCATACTTTCAGATCTTCCATTTTAAAGATAAATAGCATATGATTTTGTTGTCATTTATTTTATAAATGACCATTTTGCAAAGACTGCACTGTCTATATGTTTATGTTGCTTGAGTAGTTACAAGTATAACTACAAGCATGGATTCTATTAATTCCGTTTGTGAAGTACAAAGCAGAATTCCAAAGCAGGGTAAGGGACTGACACGCATGGCACATCTACGCATGTCAAAAATGTAACGGAATGTAAAAAACCCAGTGCCACACTACTTGTGCACATGGTAAGTTTTTGTAAAGGTACTCAGTTTTGTTGAAATGAATTAGCTACGTTGCTATACTGTTCTTCAAATCATAAGGCCAAATACAGAAAAGACCATGAAGACGACTGCCTGAAAACAAGTGGGAACAGGAACTGACATTGTTTGCCAGCGACAGAAGCTGACATTTAATAGCAAATATGAGGACAGGTGAAAATAGGAATGCAAGTAAAGCAGCTTTTAATCCAGTAAAAACCAGTATTTAATCCAGTGAATAGAACAAGTAATGGGAAGGAAAGAGAGGGTGAGAACCATGCCAAGCAACAGTTTCTGCAGCAGTACTGTATAGAGAACATAAAACAGTAGAACATGAAATACAAGGGTATTGCAGTAACTCAGAGCAGTTTAAACTGAGAGAATGAAAGGAACAGCAGGCTCTTTCTGCATATGTAAACTGAGCCTGGGAAAAGGGCCTACAGAAATCCATGTAAACCAAAACCAAGCCCACCAACCGTATCTGCTCTCAGATTACAAGCCTGAGTGAACATCCGAACAGTGATGCTATTCACAAGCTATCAAGAAGCACAGCTTCGGTACTGGGGATAGCTGAGCTATCACTATGGAAGCATTGTAACACATAAGCAAGGTCTTGTCGAGTATTATTTTCTAGACGCGTTTTTACATTTCCTTCCTGATGGTGGAGTCTTGCTTGCTTTTCACTGTAGTGCATCAGCATCTAGATCACCTACTGCAACATTCAGTAACTATAATAAAGTCAGCCTGTGATTTAACAGAAAGGAGTATTTGTAAAGTATAGAGTTATCTTCAAAATAAGATATTTTACCTCCTGTTCTAGACCTTGAGTTCCTGCGTGCTCCTTCTTGCAAGCTTGCAGGTTCCATAAAGTTTTTAAAAGTATTTACCTACTATCCTCCTGACCATCTCAATTTTTCTTTAAGACCCTCACCCCCTCTGCACACACACACAGTGCGAGTGAGCTTTTAAGACACTGTCATAATAAATATGCAATCTTTAGCATCTTTTAGATTTTTCATCTGAGGTCTTTCCTCAAAAGTTAACCAGACTCAGACTAAAAGTTCAGTTTGCAGAGCTTAAATTAAGCAATAGAATTTAGAGTGGAACTTCACATATGAATTTGAATCATAGAAGGATATTCTTTCAGAGCTAACTGGAGTACTTTAACAACATTGGTATTAAAGACCGCAGAAAAAAGAAAACCCAGTCAATCATTACTTCTATACTTCCCAGAATTCATTCAGAGTTGCTTTGAATGATAATCCCAAAATGCAGTAGGCTCACAGTTCAGGTTAAAAATGTTCTGAACATGAGGGAAAAAAAGCCAGACATCTTATGACAATTTGCAGCTGGGCTTAGAACTACAGAACAGTCATACACACAAGGGTGCCCATTTTATGGTGAGACCCATTTCTTACACTGGAAACAGAAATGACTAGATAATGAGAACAGGAGGCTGCCACAGTAAAGACTCCTCTATTCTACCTACAATCTTCAGAGACCGAGTTAAAAGATACATACAATCCTCTAAAGCAGGCTGGAATCCTTTTAGGAAATTAATCTTGTGGCATCTCACTTCACTCGCTGTATCAGAAAAGTTTCTTTATGAAGTTACATAAGGCAGATTAAAAAGTTGGTAAACCCGTGATTTAAGACTTGTCTTCCACCAAAAGAGACTATTCTGCATTCTTTGCTGCCCTTGCCATCAACTCTCCTGAGCTAGTGCTGGAATTTGAGCAACTGCCCAGAGATCCAGCCTGGGAACCTGACCCAAGAGAAGATTCGCTTAAGAAGCAGGTTTTAGATAGGTCAGCTCTCAGAGACTTTTCAAGGGCTAGTGTCACCACAGTGTCAGAACTGCTCCTCTACTGAAATCCAGGCTTTGCAATGATTTTTGGTTTGAACTGTGTGCTGCCTGCTGCAGAAAGTTCTTCCAGTTTACCCTGAGCTCCAAAAACAGCCAGTTGCCTTATTCCAAGGTTCACCAAGTGTCCATACTGTAGATTTAGATAAATCTAAAGAATCAACAGTGAAACAGAGATTTTAAAGATAGTCTGTTAGACAGGAAGTTTTTAAGAAGCTTCATTCAGTAACAATAAAGTATTTGGTCACTGACCTCTTTCAGTGATGCAAGAATAGCAGTTTTTATGGCTTCTTCTTGCTTAACTTGTGCATCTTCTAGTTTCTTAACATCGTTGCTCAAATATGGTTTGAAGTTCATCTTCAGGTAATGTCTTCCCCTTATGTGGTGAAAAATCACATCGAGTGAGCGAGGTAAAATACCAAAATCTTTTGAAGTCCCTTAAAAATAACAAAAGATTAAATGTAGACATTCATACAAACTTCTCATTGGATTTTGACTTGGTTGTTATATATGCGTTTTGGCGAACATTTTATACCTTGGATAGTGAATGTCTTGCCTGCATTTGTAACCCCATAAGTAAACACCAGTCCATTCACTCCATTAACATATGCTCTTACGACCTCTTTCATTGAGCCTTCAAAAAATTCGCTCTGAGTAGTTTCTGGTCCAAAGACCTTGGAGAAGGAGATGGGGGGAAGAGAAAGGAAAAAAAGGGGAGTGATAAATGGCACAAAGAAGTTTAATATATCAAAATATTAAGCATTGATTAATAGTGACTAGTTTTTCAGAACAAGCCAAGTAGGAGATACCCGCTTAGTTTTCTGTCTTGCCTGAACCCCTTCCGATTCAACATTTTCTGTTGGGTTCTCATAGGATGCCTGCTTAATTCTGAAAGGCACTCAGGCTTGCGCTTATTTTTGGTTATTTCCTACTCCTAAAATAAACTACTCAGAATACTACTAAGCACATACCATCTAGTGGATATTTTCAAGAGCTCTGGTAGTGATACACAACTTGCTCCTCACTCTGTACCAGTCACCCACAATTGATGAGAAGATCAGCATTACAATGGTCTAAATGACTCAATGCCTGGAGCTGTTTATGTTTTGACACTGTAAGAACAGAAGTTCTTGCAGAAGGTAACAGTTAAGAAACTGACTTCCAGTATAGAAGGTTTAAGCAGTTAGGCTGCTATTCTTTCAAAAGTAAGTCCCTTTAAACAGATGATTTCCTGTAACACTTCCCAGATGAGGGCATCTGCAGGAACAGCAGAGCCATTGTAAGCTTGTGCCTACAAGAAGCTTCTGTGGCATCTAATCAAAGAAAACAACAGAGCTACCAAAGAAGCTTCCTTGTCTCATCTAATAGGCACCTCCATTGTAATACAGCTTTCTTGACAGCCTAACAGTAAATAATAAGCAGTCTTTTTTTTTTTTTAAGGCAAGTACCACCACATGTAATTCAAAGAAGAAAAATCACATTGCATGATATAGTAGAAAATTCAATTTTTATCATTACAGTGGGAAAAAACAAACTGTAACTAAAAATTAGAAAAAAATTTGCCTACCTGAGAAAAGGTGAACCTGTGCACAGAATGACCAATCCCTCTTTCACTGTTTTTCATGGCAGAAGACTCTTTGGGTGCATTAAGAATTACTGTCTGGGGATCTTCAATAGTTACACAACCCTTAAAAAAATAAGACAAGGTAAACCAAAACAGCACAGAAAATTAGTTAGGAAGAAAGCTATCTGAAAAAAACCCACAAACCCAAAAAAACCCAACAGAAACCCTAGTGTTTTCATCTATTTACCAGAGCTACAAAGAGTTGCAAAATTCATATATAATCTCTGTTGAGGCCTGTAACAACCACAGGGATATCCACTTCACATGAAAGCCAGAGTGTAGACAAAGTTCAGACAATTGCCTTGAGTTTTCTAAGAGGTATACAATTTTTCTAGGATTCCTTCCAGCAAGTCTTTTTTGGAAACACTTTCTAAACCCTGGTATTTTATGATCGTGGCTTGCACGATCCTAGCTATGAAAACAAAGCTATATAGAAATCTACTGGTTCTGCACTTCAGTCACTTTCAGTGTGAAACAAGATATGACCAGCATAAATAAAGTAAAATAATTTTGAAGCATTATCCTTCGACTGATAGATGGTGTTATCAGTAATGAAGAAAACTGAATTAGTTTCAAGTAACTTGATTGCTATTTCTCAATTAAGTAAAGGTGAGATGCAATTACCTAGTGTTCACTAACTTGGGAAATGTAGAATGCAGTATCCCAGGAAAAATTCTTTTACACCAGACAGACTACCAAAATACAACTACCAGTATAGCTTAACAGTGTCTTGAAGCATCAGCCGCAGGGATTGATTGTAACTAAATCTGACTTTATGTTCAGAGGCTGCCCAGAGCTGGTAAGACTAATAATCCATGTGTAGCATGTACATAGGAAGTAGCGCTCTTCCTAGGACTCTCAATTAACAAGTCTGTTTATCAACTGGTATAGAAGCTCTAAGAAGCTGGATACTGAATTTAGACCAATGGCTTGCTCACTGTGCCAGGCTCTAAACCCATATACTCTTTAACGTTCCTCCCACATTGCCAGGAACCGGAATGCAGGTCAGATGTACTGAATCCTAGAGAGCTACAGAAGAATCTCAACATCTGAAGCATGTGGCATCAGCTGCCACCGGCCTCATAGACGTTCCCGAGTAGAGGCCTTGAAGTAGTCAGATCTGCAGAGCTGGAATCCAGCTGGTAACACGCCACTCTCGTTGTCTCCCCCAGCTAACCCCACAGGTAAGTTGGCAGGAGTTGGACCGTTTCCGGCACTATACACATCATTTATCTCCAAAGAAAACAACTTCCTGCTCTCCCCTGGGTGACTCCAGAGAATCACTGGCAGTTGTATCAAGAGTACAGAATTTCATCTAGAGCTCTTAAGCTTTACTTGCATAAATCATTATCTCTATAAGCAACAACGGATCAGTTAACCTGTTGACTGTCTCCGTTTAAAGCATCAGTCTACAGCTATAAGAAGTAGGGCTTGGGTTCTACTTTTTTCGTGTTACATATTTGGAACAAAGATGATTTCCTGAAACTTATGCATAGCAGGGAAGAAAAAAGGACCTAAAAATTAAGTTAATCTCTCATTGATTATAGAGACAGGAAGGGGGTTTTGTTTTGGTTTGGATTTTTTGTTTGTTTTTTTTGTTACCAAGCATCTTCCTCACAGATTCAGGTGATAGTTAAGAGAGTAGAAAACATTGAAGATGTTGAAGATCTTTCAAGCATTCATAGCTTTTGGAGGCTGAGGAAAAAGCCTTCATACCATGCAAAACAGGTTATACAGCTAATATGGTGGAAGATCACCAATTTCATCACGAACTACGCAAAGAGCTTTAAAAAAATCTAGTACAAACTTCAACACTTACTTTTTTCCCCTCCCTCCCTGCTTTTAGGAACAAGTAGTTTCACTAATGGTCAAAGAGGAATGAGATAAACAACTTGTAAAACAATTTGATTTTGTAAATTAATTTACCCTTACAGCCAGCTCAGATAGCTGAATACCAAACTGGAAGCACTGTGGCAGTGCATACTAGTCAACAAGAACTGCCTAAGGAAAGGTGAATGGAATTTTGGCGGGGGGCGGTGGGGAAATCCAAGTGAAAAAAATGCAAGGGTTCCAACTCTGGCAGATTAAATGCAAGAATACATTTTTAAAAAGCAAATCACAAGAAGCAAATCAGAACTAATATTAAATCCTTCTCCAAACAGGTCAGGAACAAGAGGTCCATCAGAGAGCCTGTAAGACCCTGCAAACATGAGGGCTGACAGATACGCTGCAGAGACTTTGTCCTCCAAGGACAGCTAAATGAATTCTTTGCATCAGTATTCACAATGGATGGGGGGGGAGTATTTCTGTGTGTTTGCATATGCACATGTACGTGTGTGTAAAACACTGAAGCATCTGAATCTGACAGTATAAACTGTAGAGATTATAGAAAAATTTGACAGGATGAGCAGCAAGTCACCAGGACGAGGTAGCAGACTATTCAGGCAGTCCAAAGAAACTCGAGGGTCAGATACCTGAATTACTCCTAGAATTGCATAATCTCTTCCATGAAACTCCTTCATTTCTTGAGCACTGTATAGAGTCAGGAGTGACACCAACTTCTAAACAACGGTACCCAGTGGAATTTTGCAGAGCTACAGGTGTGCATGTCTGTACCATGCAAATTAGTAAAAATTGTGAGAAAAAAGAAAATCACATTTATCCAGGTGTCCACTAATTCTATCTGGAAGCAGTACATGGCTTTTATAAAAGAAAGTCCCGGCTTACAACACTAGGTGTTCTTTGGGGGAGAAGAAAAACTTGTTTCTTAATTCTCCAACTAACCTGAGATTCATGGCTTTCAAGCTCTGCTATAGAAAAGGGCTTCACTCTCAAGAAGACTTTCAAAGGTGATACGCCTATTCATCAAAAAAAAAAAAACCCACAGTTATAACGGCCACTTTTTAAACAGAACACCCCCAAATCATATCAGCATACATCTCTGATGCAGTATTTCCTATTTTATCTTACTGCCTCACTTTCTCCTTCCTTGTGAAGTTCAGACCTTAAGCTTTCATTTGCTTCTTTACCTTCTAAAGTCCTTAAGTAAAAACTTTTTTGTCTGTCCCCCCCCTTAGTGTTCTTTTATGACAAAGCCAAGATTTTGATTTTAAAAGAGCACACTATTGGAGGCATAAACTGCACTGCTTCCACCTTCTGGTCTCCCTCTGTATTGAATTCAAGCTGTATTTTCTAACAGCTGCTCTACAGTACTGCACTTCCATTTTGTACGGAGCATGTTCAGTTAATAGATTGACACATTCTTAGCCTCAAGAGATCACTTCATTACCACCATCCAGGCACTAGCCCCTCATCTTCCTCACAGTAACCGCCATGAAACAGTTCTCAGTTGCTCAGGTGGGCTTTTCCATCCCGTACCATTATACAAAGGTCTCCCCATCCAGGTGAAGCAATAATAGCAGGGAGATTTTTAGAGGGATCCCAGCATTCCTTCCTTTCTCACGGAGCTTCAAAGCCCCTACTTTGGCAACTTCTTCATTCAGCAGATGGATTTACCAGAGGTCTCCACAGCCCTCCCATGACCAGCACTCCATTAATCATACATATTTAAGTCACCTGAGGGAAGTGAATCAGGAAACCTACCATTCTAAAAAAGGAGAGATGGCTATACTATCTTCAAAAGTGTACTGCAGCACAGCATTATCATTTTTTATTTCCAAGCACCTCACAAGCTTTCAACAAGCATCTATATCCTTTTTTTAGCTTACTAAAAAGAATGGTACAGTCGCATTACATTCAAAGTGCAATTACTGAACTCCTTTACTTCCTTCTCAAAAGCTTAGCACAACACATCACGTAGCGTTGACCATCTGCATTTGCTACTGGCTATGATCTATTTGTGAACACCGAGAAGTAAGAAGAATCAAACGCATCTTGCGGGCAGAGGAATACAGCAGGTCTTACCAAAGAAGTATTTGCCAGAATTAAAACTTTAAAAAGTTTTATTTTAAATAATCAGAAGACCTATTACAAAAACAGTCCACACCTCCCGTTCCTCTGTATTAGGCAGTACTGTTGACTCCAAAGGTGAAGGTTTACCCGCTATGTTCAGAAAAGAAACTGATTCCAACGTATCAGATACTTCTGCAGTAACATAGTTTTTCCCCTCATCATCCATTGTTCTGTGCAAAGGAACTTGTAAGAAAGAAAAAAAAAAAGTCCATCACTTTCTCACAGAACAGGCAAAAATACAGAGGGAGCAAAACAGAGATCAGGGTAGCTTGTACATAAACAAGCACTTCTGAAGAAAATAAGATCCTCTAAAGAAGTCTGGGAGTATGAAGGAACCTTCAAAAAACAACTGACATTCGGGTTATACTAAGAAACGCGCAAGTGAAACCACACTAACCGCCTCCGTTGGGCATTACTCTCATCCAC
>NW_008825547.1:4536567-4541016 GCF_000699105.1 Pygoscelis adeliae
TAGCGGCCAGAGGAGGGCTGCCTTGCCTGACGGAGAGCTTGCTGGGAGGGGGAGAAAGGGGGGAGACGCAGATACCTAAATATTTCCATCAAAACAGTTATATAAAGTTATTATGTCTGTTGTGTAACCGTTTCGACAGCACGCGGTGTTGTCGTAAACTAAGTAGACAACAAATATGTCACAAAATGTTCAGGTTACATAAAGCCAGAACAACGGGGGCAGGTCGCCCGAACCGCGCGCCCACAGGGCGGAGGGACGAACCCCGCCGAGGGGAGACGGGGCCGGCTCCCCGCTGCAGGAGCTCCGAAGGGGCCTACGGCCCATCACCTTCGACAGGCAAACGATCGGCTTTTCTGGTCAAGAGCGGAAAACCTTCACGTATGAACCTGTCTATTCAGAGAGCAGGGAGACAGTTTTATTCCCGTGAAGTACGAGACCCAGACGCAAAGGCGAAGCTGCATTTGTCCTTGTTTTTGGAAGTAAGTTGGAGGCTTGTGAAAAGAGAGACACGCACTCAAAAGACCACAGAAAACTGGTTTTTAGAAAGCCACAGCTCCTCATAGAACATAGATGGGACTTTAGGTCATTTAGGTACATTTAAGGAGCACCATGTAAGTCAAAGGCACAGCCAGATGCAAGCCAATAAAAAGCTTTGACCAACAGTAAAGACCAAAGACTGGAACAATGTCAAAGCTAGCCAGCTCCCCCCTCTCTAGATCCCTCCAAGTGCTTTCGGTCAGAAGGCTGTTGCGTTAAGCAGAAGGAAGATGACTTGGGTGAGAGTTAGTAACTAACCATGCACAAAGGTCGGTCAGCCTCAGGTAGCAATAGGTCTGTTGCTTGTCTGCCCCAGTTTATCCCCTTTTAATCTGACTGGTGTCACAAGGTCGAGTTCTTACCATGCTTTTCAGAGCACCCCATAAAATACAAATAATTTTAAAACTAAGGCTAGAAGTATTTGTCAGGCAGCTCGTATTTATAACATATTACTAGAAACTGACCTTTAGGAAGACACAGGGTTTTTTTTCTCTGCTCACACAGTTCTTTGAGATGTTTCCCAAGGAAGAAGGCTTGTCACAATCCCTGTGTGTAAATGCAACTAAGTTTCTCACCTCTCCCTTCTACCAGAGCTCTTGAGCCTGCTAACTAGAGGGATTAAATCCTCCTAAGGCTTTACATTTAATGAAATTAAGACGAGAGGGCAGGTGAGGGCCTCTTGAATCCCTTGAGTAAAAAAGCTTAAGCTTTGGCCACTGTTTCAGGTCTTAGCAAATACAAATGGGACCTCAAGGTCCACGCAACTGCATGTTTCCTCACTTCTGCTTGTTTAATTAGAATTCAAGTTCTCTCCTATGCTTGAAGCAGAAGCTGCAACCTGATCTTAAATGGATGAAATGAAACCGTGTTCTTTCATGGAACTCAGGGCTTTATGTCTTGTAGGTTTAAGAATTAATCATAGTTCCTTTAAGGATTAGTTTGCAGAATGATAAACCCACCACCAAACTTGAGAGGCCTAAGTAGCAGCAATGAAAATGGCTGGTTTATTGCTTTACATGAAGCTTACCTTTAATATTACCTTTAAGATTGAAATCTATGGAAATCTAAACCTAGAAAGACATCTAGAGTTTCACAGCTTAGTTTTGTGACTCTACATGCAAGTCTCAAGAAAGAACTTGCTAAATTCAACATATTCACCAAAAATTATGGAGTTTTATAACTAAAATCCTCAGGATCCACTGACTGTGAAAAGCATTGGAAAAAGAAAAAGCCAAGTAAGCTAAGTGTTAGTTCAGCCTTGCATAGCAAAAACTAAGAATTGAAAACTTGGTGATTTACCTAAACATCAATTTTAATGCTACTGCTTGTCTGGGTATAGACTAAGATTTCAGCCAAAGTTAAATCCTTTATGGAAAATATATTTTTAACAATTTAAGTGCTGCACATCCATACAGTCACCAACCTCCAATGAAACTATGATGCCCAAGTTTCATCTTCCTGACGTTTACAACTGGCATGTTCTTCCTTAAATATCATACAATCCTCTCACACAGCATTTTGATTATGATCTCTGTTGTCCTTCATGAAAATCATCACAGGGCTACCCAAGACTCTTGGCACGCATATGAAAACAAACAGTGATGAAAATTTGTAAATCAACTTTATTGATGACCATCATTTAGGCATCGGCAATAGTAACTTCAACTTCTACACCTGGTTCAATGCTGATGGAAGTGATCTGCTTCACGATCTCAGAAGGGCTGTGTAAGTCAATGAGCCGCTTATGGATACGCATTTGGAAACGATCCCAGGTCTTGGAACCTTCACCACAAGGCGTCTTCCTGGTAGTGATTCGCAGAGTCTGAAGAAAAATCATAAACACAGAGTATTTAGTTGATGCATACAGAAGACTAATCTACAATCAAATCAATCCACCTAAAAATACTGTATGGTACCTACGTCATTGGAAGGTTACTTCTTAAATTATATTCTACTGAAGTTAACACTCCTTCCTTATAGTCAATTTAATTTAAAAAAAAATTCACAATTAAAATAAATTGAAGGACGAAAAAGCCCCTTCCACGTTCAACATCTTTTGCACTGAACAGTTGCCCCAAGTGTCAAAGCAACTTGTGAAGTCATTATCTGTTTACACTGGGTCATCCTCAATTTAGTAGTACCACTTTTCATCTCAACTTTTTTTTTTTAAAAAAGATGTTTTAAGTGCACATTTGCAGAAAAAACCAAACTTTTAAGACAGGAAAACAGTGTTAAGTACCTTGGTGGGCATGCGAACAGGTCCTTTCACCTTTAGGTTTTTTTCCTTAGCGCCTCTGATCAAGTCAGCACAGACTGAAAAAAAAATACAAAATAGCTCAGGTTTGTGAGGTGTTTTTTTTTTGCTTGTTTTCTTAAGTGAAGATTTCAAACAAGAAGTTGGCTCAGAATAGCGTATGAAATGATCATTGCCATTCATTTTAAGGGTTATCCTCATAGCCAACCACATACAAGTGGAAGCGTTACACCATGGTTAGCAAAATCATGTTACAACAGTAGGCAAAAGTCATTACTACAAGTTTAAGCTGTATTTAAGTTGTTATCAGCCTGAAGATCCTGCATCAAACAGTGATTCTACAACATTTACATTATATGATTAAAACACTGGTAAAGCCAGTTCCTGAACAAGATTAAAAAATTTCTTAAAGAATGTTAAACTTCTGAACTAAACTCTTCGTAACAAGAGTGACAAAATATCAATCAAGAAACCGGTGCCTTTCAGTTCTTATACATTCAATAATGACAACTAAAACCCCACAAGAACTAAAGGGAAGAAGCTGCACTCTCTTAAGTTAGTCATTACGACATGAAGTTTTCAGCATGATGAAAACCCCTGAACACTAGCTTCCATTAAAAATTAAATTAGAATCTACTTGTCCACGTATGAAGCGCTTTGGGTTGACTTTGTTAGCCAAGTCACATACAGACAGGCAAATGCCAACGTCTTTAATTACAACTGGTTTCAATACATTGTCTTTTGCAATACAGTATATCATATATATCATTCATTAGTTAACAAGCAACCCCAGCCAAAAAAACAAGTTATCACTCACCCTTCTCAAGTGATTTTACATTGCGACTTGTCAAAGTAATTCTAATGCGATGAATTGCTACCTCTTGTTCCACAGGTGCTTTGCCAGTATCTTTAAACGCCTAAAATGTTGAAGTTACAAATATCAGACACTACAGTCAACACCAACTAACCCTATCTGCAGCCTCTTAAAAACAGGCTTCTAGAGCGTAAGAACAATTTAGCTATGGGACTATTTTATTCTACTGACGACATATCCAAAGGGGATACAGTGGCAAGGAAGAAATGGTGGTGGGAACAGAAAGGAAGGGTTAAAGTCCTAACTGCTCGGAGAAGCAACTTTTTAGTGTCTAACTGCATCTGGCAGTGGGAAGCTGCAAGAACATCCCTCGCTGGTTTGCCCATACGCAGCAGACTGCCCAGTCACGAGCACTCCTCGTCCTCAAAAATAAACACAATTCAGATGTCACGTATCTTACAACTTAACCTCACCACGAATTAAGTAACAAAGGTCTCAACAAAACAGCAACAACTGAAACAGCGAGGACAAAAAGGGGCACCTGGCCAGAAAGACTAATTCGGCCACTCAGCAGACTGATGCAAAGAGCTTCTGCAATTAAACGCTTGCAGATAATAGGGCATTAACGTGGACAAAGTGAACTGATGAAAGAAAATAAAAGTGAAAACACGGAGGAAGAAAAAAGCTCTTAAAAACCCGTGGCTAAAATATGGCATTTCTCACACTGATGACATACTACCTGTCGTATTAACTGACGCACATTCCTCTAACAAAAGCCGATTTTAAGGGCAAACGCACGAGGCCTTTTCACCACCACTCACGCCGGGCTGAGGTCGTCTCCTCT
>NW_008825547.1:4541953-4543728 GCF_000699105.1 Pygoscelis adeliae
GGGGTACAGCGCCGTTCCCCCTCGGGCCCCGCCGGCGTCTTGCGCTCCTAGTTGCCTTTATCGGTAGCCTTCGGCTCTCTCTTCGGGGGGTTGACATACGAGCGGGTCTTCATTGCTTCCAGTGGCAGTGAGCCCATTCCCATCTAAGCCTTCTACTTTTTTATTTAGTCACTACTGAAAGTGGGGGTGTGATAGCAGAAGTTTTAAGCAGCTTTATGTAAAAGTGCTGGTTTCACTCATTCCTGAACGCAAGAACTTAACTTCATTTAATTTATTGAAGTCCCTTTATTTATTCAGATTGGGCATTGGAGGAATGTTTTTTTTTAATGAGAGCAGTCATCGATTTGGCCTGTACACTGATAACTGTCAATCCCAAAACAGGCATTTTGCTGAGAGCATGCCCGTTTCTAGTTATATCACAACTCAAGAGATTTAGCTGGCTGGAGAGACATGGTACATGTTATGAAATGATGGCCTATGGTAAGGTAATTGTGATTATCTTTTAAAAATAATGTTTTAATTCTAGTTTGGAGGGGTATTGTCCAGTAATCATAGACATGTATGCTGTTAACAAAACTACTGCCACCTTTGGAAACTTAGTAATTACTACAGTTGTTCAAAAAAGACTTCGTGGTATTTTAATCTGAACTTACTTTCAGCTATCACGCTGTACTTATATAATTCTCCCCCGCCCCACCAAATACTTAACTAGGTCTTCATATGGTCCTTAAACCATATGAAGACCTAGTCTTCACCATATCTCCATATGTGATGGAGATAACGTTTGTATGCCAATTATTCCATTGTGGTATTCAACTTTAGACTTGTTTTGCACTTGGATCATTTGTACTTGCTCTTTGAAATCTCTGGTTTACTAATAACTTCTTTGGACTAGATGCTATATTCTGATAAAGCAGTTCCAATAAACACAGGTACAGAAGTAGTCATCCTATCACTGCTTCCTGAAATGCAGCAATGTCTTTTGCCAATGGAGATCAGTACTTGAAAAATCTGGTTTGGTAATTGTCCTGTTTCTCTGGCCTCTTCCTCCCTGCAATGAAAGCAGCATTTGTTTCTGGTGGTTTGTTTTCTGAGCCATTTAACAATTATATTTCCAATTTTGAACTCACTTATGCATAAGGAACCCGTGTTTGCTCTGTTATCAGCTATTACAACTACTTCCTGAGGAAGTTGTCCATCTATAAGTGTTTTATATTCATCCCTTTTAAATACATGACCTCACACTGATCATGCTGAAACACTTAATTTTCCAGTAATCCAGATGGTTCCAAATCAGCAAGCTTGCCACATTATTTACTTAGAGCTTTTATGGATGTTCTTAGTAAACTTTATTTCCAGATAAAATATTGAATAGCTTGGTGCCAAGAACTAATTCCTGTGGGATTCAATTAGCAGTATGTCTTGACTGATTCCTCATTGATGACACAGACCTGTAACTTTAGTTTTCATTTACTTACTATGGACTATATGTGCACAACTATGCCAGTTTCTCGGTGTCCTACTGAACAGGTCAATGTAAAACGTGTTATATCAACACTGTTCCTATTATCTACCAAATGTATGCTCTAATTGCATGAGAAAAAACATCAATCTGAAAAGATACATTTTCCATACATTTAAGCTGTGTAATTTAAGTAAAATTTCCTCATTTATTTCGTGTTCTTATATCAAGAAGTCAATATTTTTTCTTTCCCTGGATTAATGTGAGGTTGACAGTTCCTGAATTTGTTCCTTTCTTACTAGCCCCCCCCCCA
>NW_008825547.1:4543814-4571792 GCF_000699105.1 Pygoscelis adeliae
TTTCCTTTTTTCCCCCCCCCCCCCCAGCATTGGCCCCCCCCCAGCTTTCTTTAAGATTTTTTTTTTTTTTCCCTGAGCTTCCTCAGATTTCTCAAAGCTTATGGAAAATCCACATTAACAGCACACAAGTCTCCTTTGCCAGCTCTTAAAATTCTTGGATGCAAGCTATCTGGAGCTGCTGATTTAAAAACCGCCTTACTTCTGTTCCTGTGTTTAAGGCTTTCCTTAGCTGTTGTTAGAATTTAGTGATATAAATATGGTTTTTTTCCTCTACAAATGTTGAACAGAAATTTATCTGAACTTCCTGCTTTCTCTGAAATACACTATTAAAAAAAAATCCTTCATGCTATTCACATGGATAAATATCCATTGTCAATAAAACTTTTTGCTTACCTTCTGAGTATTCTGTCATTCTTAGCTTCTGATTCATATTTTGTATTATGCCTGTTTTTCCTTTGATTACATATTCATTTTAATGTAGGTTTTTCTCCGCGGCTAATGCTAACCTCAGTTATGAGGTTGTGAGTTTGGACATATAAATATACTGTTGGCATATGCTTTTTAGATGAATCTTCCAAGAGTGTTTTCCTCATGTCACATAATTAAGCAGGTAAATGATTAAGAAGCAAGATATGCTTTTAACATGACTTAGTAGTCTGTAGCAGAAACAATTTAATACCTAATTTAATCATTTATCACTCAGAACATTGTTCCATGTGCATTCATGACACTTTCTGACTTTGTTTTTTATAGATTACTGGGGGGGGATGTCTGCCTTCCTTTGACCAGTTTGTCCTTAAGAAACAGTCTTGAGTAATGATCTGAATATTTTGTTATCCATATATTTTCTACTAGCTTATAGTAAAATCAATTAGATTCAATTTATGCTTCCAAATTAGTAATTCAGTTCCTATTAATCAAATATGTATGTGTAGGGAGTTAGGTTCTTGTCAGGTTTTTGGTTCTTTGCTTAATTTTAGCCTGAAGATCTTTACTTTGTGCTAAATGAACGGTCACCTGACTCTTTAGCTACTTAATGCCATTGCATTTAATCTTGCTCAGTTTTGCCTGGGAAGACTTTTTTTTTTCTCCCCTCTGTGACAGGCTAAATTATACAGTTTTCTTATCCAGAAAAGATGTCCCAATATTCTACAAATCTAAATCCATTTAGTCTAGATGTCAATTAATCTTTGTGTGACAAAAAGGATCTTGGAGGAGATCTCCTAGATGTTCTTGTAGTGCTAGGGCAGTCATAATTCAAGAGTAGATCCTGGTATGAGTCTACCTGTGTGACTGAAGAGTTAACTGAACGAGCATGTGCCTGCTGTCACTCAGCATCTTCTAAAGTATTGTAATAACTTCTCGAAATGGAGGCTTGTGCTGTCGTCTGGTGAATGCTGAACTCTGCACCTTTGGGTGGTTCAAAGGACGGACATATTCCCCAGGCTTTGCAAATTGGCTTGTGAACACCATTCTTCTGAGTAGATTTATTCTGCTTTATTTCGCAAAGGTGGCCTGTGGATGGTTTTGGCAGGGCTCACAGTAGCTTCCTTAAATCTGCTTTGTCATTTTTCATAGTGATTACTTGATGTGGGCAGCTCCCTGGAAGCTACCTGGGTTATGCCAGCCTAATGCCTGTAGTCTTTGCTTTCAGTGGTGATTAACATATTGCCAAAATATATTCCTATTTACTTTGAAAATTACTTCCTTCTCCGAGGTCTTTGAAATCTGAACACACTTTTAAAGATTTGTTTGAACTTCTGATCATAAAAATCAGTGAAGCAGGATCGTACTTGAGGCTTCTCAGGAAATCACCAGTAGATGGTGGAGTATCTAAACCAGTCAACAGCAATCCAATGACAGCTATTTTCAAGCCCTTTAAGAAAGGCTTCAGCATCTGCTTGGTCTTAATTGTAGGTATCTGCTGATCCTCTTGTGTTAACTTGAAGTTACTCAGTCGTATCATGTCTCAGAACTCTCCTAAGTTCTTTGCTCAGCAGTTAGGTAGTACCTGCTAATACCTCTGTCCTCTGTAGATTTTGAACATCTGTATTTACTGTGTCTACAGCTGCCTCAGCTATTGAAACTTCCAGAAAACCCACTGGAACTGAAAATATCCCCTTTTTCAAGATTGATTTGTGTAGTTGGGTAGTTGCTAACCGGCAACTAATGTGCTCTGCAGGTAGCAGACAGACAGAGCGCACAGTGCATGAGCACCAGTCTGCAGCTGGAGTTCTCATATTGCACCTAGCCTGTCCATTTTAAATTTTCTAAATTTTCATGCCAATTCTGGCATAAAGAAAGATCACCATATAAAAATGCAACCCCCCTCAAAATACTGGGCTCTCTTTACCTTAAAAAATTTTTAATGTAACTATGGAAAGCATAGACTTTCCAGAACCATGACTCAGAAAAAGAACAGTTGTGCTTCGATGGACTCCTTTACTGTTGAGAAATATTGCTGCAAATATTGATCTTTAAGAGACTTTTTCAAGTGGGCAGCATGAGCTTCATAATTATTATTGCAAGCACTTTCCTTCTAAATACGTACTTTATGCCTGACAGATAATACACTTGGCTTCTAATATCAACCTGGTTAGAGCGTGACTTCCCCAAAACTCCTTTGTCAGCCTGTGTTACCCTGTTCTTCTGACACAAATCACAGTGACAAAAAACACTTAACTGCTAATATGCTACAGCATTTCTAGTGACACCGTGTCTGTGGTACATCACTGCAGCATGTCTGTGAACACTCAGGATTGAAACAGGATTGTACATCTGGGCTGCTTTCAGGAGGATATTATTTGAATTTGTCCTGCCCTAGTTCAGTCTTAAGATTTTTTTTCAGATTGATGAATTATGTCTTCTCTGCTTGTCTGGAAGCATGTTTGTGGCCTCTCCACTCCTTGCTCTGCAGATGTGATGCTTCTGTCAAATTTGTAATAATGAAACAGCAACTTTTTGCAGAGAATAACTGTACAACTCTCATAGTCTTGACAACACCGAGGCAATTTATTGATTAGCAACCTGTAATTTGCCAGTAATCAGTGAACTATATATATTGTGGATCAGTATTGGCAATATAACAGAAATCACAATCCTAGATGCTTACGAAGTGTTAATAAGCACCTACAAATTTCCTACATACCCTTCTACAACTGATTCCGCTTACGCATTCACACAGGTCTGTGCACATCCCCTCTCTTGCAAGAAGTGTGGGTTACAAATGCATACTCCCACTTTTGGGAGTGCAGATTCCCCTGTTTCTAAATCCTTGTTGGAGATGTGGGCATATGTACCTGTGCAGCTAATCCACATGCCGGTGAAAGCGTACCCTGTGAGTTCCCATACGCGCTCCTGAGAGGTGGGTCCCTACTGCTACGCCTCATCCTGTCAGTCCCCCAGCCCGTACTGGGAGTGGGGTGGCAGCTACTTAACCGTGTCCGATGGGGAGGATGCTGTCCGGCCTTAGAAGTAATGATGCCTGCTGCTCTGGTACTGCTTTCCCACCCCAAGGTTTCTTCCAACAATCACAAATTCTCATGCTGCTTTTCAAGCTAACTTCTTTTCTCAAAAGGCTCTTGGTAGTTTAATCTGGGTGATCATTGTCTTAAGCAAGCTTTGTTATTGTTAATTTCCTCTTAGCGTTATCAGGTTTTGGGCAAACATCCTCTCAGAACATGCCAATTTGGGTATTCTGTTCACACACACTATTTACACTCACATTCCTATTGTATCATCTGTTGTTATCCAGGCCACATTACCAAGAGGGGGGCATGCAATTCCTGCACAAAAAATCCCCAGCATCAGTCCAGTGAAAGCAGAACTAGTGGACACACAAACAAAACCGGTATTTTTGCATCCAGTTTTCATTTTGGAAATCACCTTGGAAGACTTCATGTGTGGAAGGGTTAATCAAGTATAAAAAATATATTCCAAACTACACAAATCTCTCCAATCGAGATTTGGCCACTTGAGGCAACACTGCTTGGCACAGTTTGTCGTGATCTGGTTTACTTTGAAAAATAGGCAGTTTAAGATGACCACAATGGTTTGTAGCACATGTTGAAAAGTTGCATCTAGTCAAATAATATCCACGTGACTCTCTGAATGCAGCAAGCTGTTTTATCAACTGAATTGGAAATGGCTTCTAGGGTGCAGATTGGTTTGCTACATTTACCTCTCTGGCTTCTCTACAGGCGCTTTGTACTCGGAGCGTTTAGGAACTAGTGGTACATGCTGGTGCGTACGAACTCTCACAATACTGTGCTAATAAAGACTTTGGAGTTGTCTTTCCTCCTTATGTCTGCCTCCTGCAAAGACTTTGTGGGAAGCTACCAGCAGCAGGGTGTTTGCATGGTTGGATGTCTGTCCTTCAGGAAGAAAAAGTTGATTAATTTTACAACAGTTATGTTTACCAATATCTGTAGTCTACATATATTTTTGCCCATGACCCTCTGTCTACGCTTTTAGAGCCCAGTCACTGATCACATTTTTTTCTTCCAAAGACCAATTTAATCTAATCTAATCCTTTGGCGAGACAGAGTAGGAGGGAATTGTTTCACGGTGCTTGTGCTGCCTCTCTATCATGGAGCAGGGATAATTTAAGGACTGATCCTGACCTCATACTGCCTTGTGACTAGAGGAAAAACTTCTCGATATAGAATGTATCACTGCATCATAGTTTGGGGTTTTTTTTTTCCTGACAAGTTTTTCCTCATCTCTTTAAGATTAGTTTCCTCCTTGCAATATGCTTGATCCAGCTGGTTTTCAGATGATGAACATTTGCAAGCACAAAATTTAGCAAATGCTTGCCATAGATGATGAGGAGAAAGCAAGGGGGAATTGCCATCTTGATGGTACAGGACTATTAGAGCAGGATATTAGTTTCATCTCACAATTTTATCTAGATTACATCCAGGTGTCAGATTGACTTCTGTGGGAAGAGATGCCCTTCCCAACCCCGGGGTCTGTAAAGAAAGACTAAAGCCAATTCAGTAATGCTTCTCCTGTTGTACCCTGACCCTGTGTGAACTAGCCAAGTTAAATTACTCAAAACCTGACAGAAACAGGAATAATAACATAAAACTTAGGACCTGGAACTAAAGGAGATACTGTGGTGTTAAAGATGTGCTTTAGAAAGAGGAATTACTAGCCACTGAGGAAATCATTACACTGTGATTGTTCAGAACAGCTGGTCGGATCCACAACGTAACATGAAAGTGATCCAAAAGGCATCAAATATTAAGAAGTTTTGGTTTCAAAGGGCTTGCTAACTTCTCTAAAAAGCTTATCTGGCAAAGCAGCAGCTGCAGCCTACTATGTAGAAATTATGAGCTTGCGGTAGGGGGGCAGGAACAACAACCGTAGAGTCTGTAATGCTATTTCATAGAAGATCCAGCCGTTCTGTTTAAGAGAACAACTTACAGGAGAGTAAAACAGGTCTGTTAAATTTGTCTTTCACCTAAATATACGGCAGAAGCTCCTACTTCACTTGTAATGGAAACAGGGCTTGTACATGTCCTTCCACACCAGTCTACAAGACATCATTGTTACAAATATGGAATATGGTTTGGTTAGTCTCCCAGGAAATACTATAAAATAGAGAAGTTTTTCCCCTGCAACAATCACTTAAACGTTGTAAGAGAAACTATACATAGATGCACATGATCGCACTTCCAACATTGCTGCCTCTGTGCACAGTGAAAACTCTAGCAACAGGTTTTCCAGGCACAGATCAAGGGGAGCAGTATTGTCTACTGGTTTACAACCGAGGAGAAGATAGTTATTAGTGCTTAAGAGGGTTGTGGGCAAGCTTTCGATTTTTAGGCAAATAAAATTAATTATTGTGGTACACACAGAAGGTGGTTTTGAGCACGGTAGCCATGCCTCCTGAAAAAATTTCAAGAAATACTAATACTTGTAATTTTTTCAGCATTATGATTTCATGTTTTTCTTTTAAGTACAAAATATGTATACTACAAAATAATCTTTCAATAATTATGACTGTTGGAAGATGTTTCTGAGATCACCCAGCAGGTACTTCGTTCTATCAATGGCCCCCTTCCCACACCCTTACAGCAGGTATATTTGTTTTCTGAGAGTCCCTTACACGTTCAGAGGAAGAACTGCTTCTCATATGCTCTTGTGAAATGTTCCTGATGTGAGGTAGAGCCAATCACTTTGTTCTGGCAGGCACAAATGCTTATGCTAATACCTAGGGATTGATTCTCCTCTTTCCTGAAAAAAAAACACACAACACACCTTTGATATAGAAAACTGAGATTTTTACTCTTAAAATCTTCTGTATATAAAATAAATTTCTTTTCCAATGAAGAACCTACCATTACTTGTGTGCTAGTATACATTGCCGAATCATTTGTGTTATTCAAGTATAGCACTAACTAATCATCATCATAATTAGCACATAGTGCAATCATCAAGAAAAGAAAGAAAAAAACTCACAGACACATTTGGGAGCTGGTAATGGTTTGCAGAGCATTTAAAATCAGCCAGTTTTTCATTTTGATGGGCCAGGACAGTTGGGGTTTTGGGGTGCTGGGGCTGGGAGTGAGAGGAAGGCTATGCTTCTTTTAACTAAACAAGAGACTCCTACGACCTGGCGGTAATGGGTGACCGCTCTGAACTGAATCAGTGGCCTCATCTGATTTTAAGCACTGGTTCAAGACCTTAGTTTAAGTCGTATGGGGTTCTGACAGTCCAGTGGGCAGGTAGGTCTAGCATAAAACACAGAAATTCACGTGCCAGCATGAGCTTATTTTTCAATGAGAGCTTCACTGATTGAAAGGCTTGTAGCAAGTAGGTTCATTTTTGAGGGTGTCTCCCCCCTCCCTGTTTCTGGCTTGTCCCATTGCGTCCTCCAGCCACCTCCCTTGCCCCCCTGTGCAAATGGCTCTTTCATGCTACCCTTGCTATGATTTGTCAGGTAGTGCTAATTTTTATGGCTAGGACATTTTTTCAAATGCTGCTTGCAATTCAATACACAACTTTTTAAACAAACTGTGCAAGCGTGAAAACGTTTTAAAAAAATTTAAAGAAATTTACTTCCTCTGAAAGTTAGCTGTTGAGACGAATGATTAATTACATTTTGAGAAAATCCTTTTTCTCCCCTTTAAGTTAGAAAACATCTAACAGCAATCATTTCACTCCCAAAAGCTACACAAGGATTGACAGCTTAAGGGAGGTCTGGAGAAGTTCTGTCACTTTCTATACAAAGAGAAATTTGGGTGACATTCATCTACTGGCATGCCAGGGCAATGATACATTCCTTCAAAAGCTTTGTGTGTGGCTTTTGTGTTACCTGCAAAACATTTTAATGGAACTGTTAGATAAGAGGGAAACAAGGATGTGGCCAAAGTGTATGATACCTCTCTAAACTTACTGTGGTATTTAATATATACTATTAACTACTATGAAAAAAAAAATCCAGCCTCCCCAGCCTATCAACTCCCATATTTACAGTCAGCTTTTTTACTATCTCTGTTCAGGTGCAACTTTCTATACTTGTCTCTGGGGCCAGCTTCACTCGTGCCATATCTGAATCAAAACCCTTTGACCGTTTTTGAAGTAAGTGGCTGAGAAAAATACATGGCTTGAAAATAAAACTGGTTTTCCTTCCGCCCTTTTGGGGGGAGTAACTTAAAAAGAGCTGGACATTTACGTTTCCAGTTTGCAGCCTACTTTGCTCTTTGTAGCCTGGCACATGTGCAGTAGAATATTTATTAAGTTATGAATTACCCTATTATCCCAGGTGCCCTGCAAAGGCAAATGCAATCACCTCCCTGCTCTGCTGAACACTCAGGCTATTGAACTTCAGGCTGGGTAGGGAGCGTAGCTCAGCCTCGTGCTCAGAGAAGTCCAGGGGCGGATGGTGCCTCTACTATCGAGTCGTCCCATGGCATCCTTAGCTGATGGCAGACTGGGATAGACGCCAGTAGACTTTTTTGTTCCATTTGCCTTCTTTAACTGGTTTTAAGGTTTTTCATTTGACAGGCAGACAAATATTTGGCAGCTGGGTTAACTGAAGCATAGAAAGGGGCTCTTTGAGCACCGCATTAAGGTATTTGCAGCAGATAAATGGCTAAAATAAAGTATAAGTAAAATGTTCAAAGTATAGTTAATTCTAAAAATAACCATTCATTTTCTACCCCTATTTTCATCTTTGTTCTAGTGGATGAATTTATAAACACAGATGCTAATGCTGCAAAAATTGATATACAAGTCAAATACTAAGCATCCACTTAAGTCCCACTGAATTTACAAATATTTGTGGTATATTCTGTAAAACATTTTTTTTGTTTTCTTTGCTACAGATATATCTTACTACAGAAGCAACCCATACTTCTCCACACTTATGTCTTCATGCTTCCTATCATACCTTCTGTATTAAGGATGTGCCCACCTCCAAGTTACATAGTATTTTTATCATTTGAAGATAGTGTTGTTACCTCTTTCTTTCTGTGTTGAGATAAAGCATGGCACCAAAAAAAAGGGGGGCAAAAAAAAAAAGAATATGAAGTAAGTGAGCATAGAAGAAGCCTCCAAGGAAAGAGAATCAAACAGAACAAGCCAGGAGCAGGGCTACAGAGGCTCCGTGTTGATGGGAAGCCAGAAGCTATGTCAAAGAGAAACAGATAACCGTTCCCCACTTAATTATCAAATATGTTTAACTGTAATACTCCCACCCACCCCCCAAATAAAAAGAGTAGCACCAGAATTGTAGCTCATGCTTACTTTTTTAAAAACTGATTATGAAATGCCTGTTGATATTTCTATTTGGGAACCAAAGACACTAAACCTTCAGTAATAGCTATAGTAAGTGAACGGTAATACAGAATGATAAAATTACACTTCTGTGCTTTTTCTTTTCCTTCTTTCTCATTCTTCCTAGAAACTGTTTATTACAACTGCATACTTCCCATGCTTCTAGCCATCTTTTCTTGTATTTCTTACAATCACTTCACTGCTAAAGTAACTGTTGAACTTCACAGAACTCAAGAGAGCACGTGGAAGCTACTTTTCATCGTGAAGAAAAGCATGAAAAAATTTAAGTTTGTAAACCCATTTCAGCACTAACTAGTATTGGCTCTTATTTGGGGATTCAGTTTGAATTAGATAAAATTACATAAAATCTCTTTCTTAACTGCATCCTGTCAAGTTTTGCACATGTGCCCATTTGAGCAAAAAGAGGAGACACGTGGAGGAGGTTGGGGGTGGTGGATGCCATTAGTTATAAAAAAAGAAAAAAAGGCCAGAATGAGAACTTTTAATTTGTGCTTTCCCTTGGTAGACAATGCTATCCATCTAACCAAGAAAGCACAAAATAAAACACTTTAATATGGTTAATATTTTATATTAACTTTAATGTGGTTTAATATGTACAGAGCTACTGCTCTGTACTCATGAGTAGACATGAGAATGCAAGCACTTTACAGTATCTTCTTCATATGTTCTTTCTGAAATTAGTAAGTGCAGCCAGATTCGGTAGTTAGGTACTGGGAGATTGATGAGAACTAGCTGAAGTTTCCATGCGGGCTGTGGTTACCCTGGACTGCTATGAGGCAGGAGCTAACCCGCCTGGTTTTGAAGAGTTAGCTCTCAGTGCTGCAGAGCTGGAAGTTTGAAAGGCAGTTTGTGCTACTTATGAACAGAGAACATAAAACCAGAAAAACAGCTTACCTTGAGAAAATGGCCACTGTGACATGGCATCCCAGGGTCCCAGAAATGGCACTTAAGTTGCTGCTATAAAAAAAAAACCAAACCAAACCTAAATACAATAATAGTTTAGTTTCCAACGAAAATAATTACATCAAGCTGTGGAACGTGGTTGATGGTAAGACATGAGAGATCTGACATTTACCAGTTGGGACAAATGAGGCTTTGTTCCTTCCTAAGAGCACAGTCAAGATGCGTGGTCGCTCTTATTTGAGGAGGTCCAGCCTGTTCTTAGCACCATTAACTCGTGCCCTGAATAGAGCATGCCTGGCTGCTAAAGGGCTGGCGGCCACAGCCCAAAGACATGCCACAATACCACTGTGCCCAGACTTACACTGATGGTGCATCATCTGAACCTGTGCAATACTGGATCCCATACTTCTGAATTTGCTAGTCCCTACAGAGCCAGTCAGGGCATGAATGCTAGTTCAGCCTTTCAAACTCATTATGCTTTTATATATACCCTGCCAAGGCATTTAGGCCACAGAAAGAAAAAGTGATGTCCCTTTTTATATTTGATTGGCTGGATGATTGGGGCAGCCGTACAAAGGATCCTCAGCACTGGCTTCACAAGTGTTTCATGCTCAGAAAGCATATTGGTAAACTACAATTACCTGGTTGTAGTACTTTCTCCAGGCCTTCAATAAATCCGTTTAGGCTGATCAAACTGCTGGTGATCAGTTCCAGGAACGAAGAGAATAAATAAACTAGGTACAAATAACCCTTAAGGTTTATTCTGACTTATAACTATGTCTTGCTAACCATCTGGAACTGTGTTGCATACCTGTGTATGGGGAAGGAGAGATAAAGAACAAAGCCAGCTTCTAGAAAGACTTAGGGGAAAATCTGGATGAACAGAATCCCGTAAGAGTTGTAACACAATTGTCTGCAACTGCTCTGCTAGCATCATGTGCCTTCTGCTAACATTTTATATGGAGGTATGCAAGTGTGACAAAGTTAAAGAGCAGTGTGCAGCTATACTCGTTAGCTTTTATGCCAGCTTTAGAAGCAAGAAGGCATCTTTTAAAAACCTGAAGCCATGTCCAGATGAAGAAAACGGAAAGGATAAAACTCTGGTGGATTAAATATAAAAATAGATCGAAAAAACATCAAGGAACTAATATAAACCCCATAATTTATAGTTTTCAGAATATCAAGAACAAGCAATCTGTCAAGCCTCTCTGATAGTTCTACTGATGTCAAGTTTTTAAAAAAACAAAACAAAACAAAACAACCCTAATCACTGAAACCTGATCCCCCCCAAGACAACAAAGCCATTGCAAAGAATCAAAGTGTGTTCCTTGCGTGTGTGTTGTCCCTGGAGGAAACACAAAATAGGCTCATGCTAGAAACATTTTTGTAGGAGAACTCAGGAGCTGTCTGAACTTAAAGCATCTATAAATGTTATTATAATTGCAGAACTTTTGTGGTTGGAAGGGTCCTCTGGAGATTGTCCAGTCCAACCCCCTGCTCAGAGCAGGGTCAACGAGAGCAGCTTGCTCAGTACCGTGTCCAGCTGGGTTTTGAATATCTCCAAGGATGAAGACTCCCACGCCTCTCTGGGCAACCCGTTCCAGTGTTTGACCCCCACAGTAAAAAAGTTTTTTCTTGCATTTAAATGGAGTTTCCTGTCCTTCAGTTTGTGTCCATTGCATCTTGTCCTGTCACTGGGCACCACTGAGAAGAGTCTGGCTCCGTCTTTACTGCTTCCCATCGGTATTTATACAAACTGGTACGGGCTCCCCAAGACGTCTCTTTCCCGGATGAACAGTCCCATCTCTCAGTCTCTCCTCACACGCAGAGGTTCCAATCCCCTGATCAGCTTAATGGCCCTTTGCTGCACTCCTGGACCAGTACATCCATGACTTTCTTGTTCCGGCAGAGTCCTGAGCCGGCCACAGCGCTCCAGACGCGCCTCACCAGTGCTGAGTGAGCAGAGGGGAGTAATCTCTTCTGGCAATGCGCTGGAAGAGCTGGCAACAGCCTTTGTAGCACACCCCCGGATGCTGTTGGCCTTCTTTGCCGCAAGGGTGCATTGCTGGCTCGTGTTCAGTTTGGTGTCTGCCGGGAGCTCCAGGTTCTTTCCTGCAAAGCTGCTTTCCAGCCGGTCGGCCCCCAGCCTGTACTGGTGCGTGGGGTTATCCTCCACCGGGTGCCGGACTTCACAGTTCCCTGTCTTGATTCCCATCGGCCGTTTTCTCCAGCTTGGTAAGGTCCCTCTGAGGTATTGACCACTCCACCCACTTCTGTATCATCTCAAAACTTGCTGAGGGTGCGCTCCGTTCCATCATCCAGGTCATTAATGGAGATGTTAACCTGTACTGGGCCCAGTATTGATCTCTGGGGTATACCACCAGTGACCGGTCTCCCACTGGACTTCATGCCACTGATCACAACCCTTTGAGCCCAGCAGCTCAGCTAGTTTTCAGTTTTCACTGTCTATCTAGCCTGTACTTCATCAGTTTCTCTATAAGGATGTGATGGGAAACAGTCCTGAAAGCCTCACTAAGGTCAAGATGAGCAACAAACACTGCTCTCCCCTCATCCAGCAAGCCAGTCATCTCATCGTAAAAGGCTACCAGGTTGGTCAAGCATGATTTCCTCTTCATAAATCCATGCTGACTACTCCCAATCACCTTCTTGTCCTTCATATGTTTGGCAACGGCTTCCAGAATTATTTGTTCCACCACTTTCCCAGGGATTTAGGTGAGGTTGACTGGCTTGTAGTTTTCCAGATCCTCCTTTTTGACCATCTTGCAGACAGGAGTGACATTTGCTTTCTTCCGGTCCTCGGAAATCTCTCCTCACTGCCATGACCTTCCAAAGATAATCAAGAGTGGCCTCACAGTGACATCAGCCAGCTCCCTCAGCATTTGTAGGTGCATCCCATCAGGTCCCATGAGCTTATGTCCGTCCTGCTTGTCTGAATGTTCCCTAACCTGATTCTTCTCTACCAAGGGTAAGTCTTCCTTGCTCCAGCCTTCTCGTTGGTCTCAGGGGCCCAAGATTCCTCTATGCAAACCTTCCCATTAAATGCCGAGGTGAAGAAACCACAGAAGAGTACCTTGGCCTTCTCCATGTTGTCGCCAGCTCCCCCGCCCCATTCGTCAGTGGGCCCAGATTATCCCTAGTCTTTGTTTCGCTGCTGATATATCTGTAGAAACCTTTCCTGTTGCTTTTCACATCCCTTACCAGATCAAATCTGAGACTGGCTTTTACAACCCCATCTCTGCATGCTTGGGCAGTGTCTCTATATTCCTCCTGGGTGATCTGACCCTGCTTCCACCTCTTTTATGTTTATTTTTCACATTTGAATTTTATCAGGAGCGAATTGTTTATCCTTGGACACATCCTGCCACCTTTGCTCGATTTCCTGGTCATTTGGGATGGACCAATCTTGAACTTGGAGAAGGCAATCCTTAAAACTCAACCAGGTATCCTGGGCCTTTCTTCTCTACAGGACCATATTCCCATGGAAGTCTTTAAGAAATAACTTAATGATATGATTGACATCTGTACAAGACATATTAGCAGATACTATATTAAAGGAATTAACAGACACATGGAGAGATAGGACTTCTTTGGGAGCCAATATTGCTTTGGTTGGAAGGAGTTGTGCTTCACAATTGTGTTGAATTGTATTGGAATTCTTTAGGAGCACCAACAGCGTGCAGATAAGGAGCTGGTTGATATGTTTCCCTTGGGTTTCCAAAGGTATTTGAAAAATCCTTCACTGCAAACTTTGTAAAGGTACTAAGTAGCCATGTTTAAGAGAGAAAATCCTGGGCTGGATGAGTCAAAAGATAGGAACAGAGGATAAAAGCAAAGTGTCAGTTCTCTCAACTAGAGAAAGTGCCCAGTGGTGTTTCACAAGGTTCTGTGCTGCTCAGCACATTCATAAACAAAGTGCAAGAGGGTGAGCCATAAGATAAACAAATTTGCTGATTTGAGTTATTTAGGACAGTGAGTGCAAGGGCCAGCTACAACCTGGCAGAAGGAAATTCAAGGTAAATTGATGTAAAGCGAGGCAAACAGGCAAAATAATCCTTATCACATAAAACACTGGATTCTGAGCTATCAGGCCTGAGATGTTTCTTGATTAGTATTAACTCAGTGCTCACTAGCAATCAAAAAGAAGCAAATAAAATCTTAGAAGTTACTTAAAAATAGAGAACATCATTGTGATAGCAGACTATGACGTGCCTACATCTTGAGTGCTGTGCAGAGTTCTTATTCCCTCTCGAAAAAGAATCCAGTAAAGCTGACAGAGACATCTGCAGAGCTGATTATGCTTCAAGAGCAGGTCTTGGCCATCCAGTATTCTTCTGTCAAGTATAACAGAGAATTTGAAGGGTGCTTGATTTTTCACAGACTCAAGTAGCACTTATTGATGCTAAAGTATCATTAAGTACAAAATATCAAGTTTCTAGCGGTTTAAGCCACAAGCTACCTAGATTGGCAAAATAAATACAACGCATAAGCATCTAGGAACTACTAAAAAACCCTTTAACTCCATTTTTTATTATATTCTTTTGAAGACTGGAGAAACATTTTTATGTAAGCCTTGATGTTAAGGTGAGGCATGCCAATGGCTTTATCCGACATTCTATCTTACATGCCCTCAGCTAATAATTTTAAAAGGTAACTGGCTTATTATGATAACTTTTATAAGATATTTCTTGTTTATTAAAAGAAGTTATGCAACATGAAAAAACATAATTTCTGGTTCTATAGCAGAATTATTTTGACAGAGAAAACACAGGAAATCTGTTCCAGAATTTACCTTAGGTTTTTTGATGCCAGCCGGCATCTTACAGTTCCACTTAAGGGGGACAGAAGAGCAAGAAATAGTTAAGCTTAGATATGCTTTATAAACCATTAATTTCAATGACCAACCCAAATACCATGAAGACCTACAGACTCATCTCAGATTCACATAGTTGCTCATTTCCAGGATTTCACGGGGCTAAGAACAGATGTATGTCAGTAATCTGGAAACTGGCTCAATTCCTTTGGGATTTTTTTCCAGAATGGAAGCAAGGGGGAGGAAGGGGAAAGAAGAAAAACAATTTGACTGAAACATCACTCTTTCTCCTGTCTTAAAAAGAAGTGGAGTCTTTGAGCAGAAAGGGAATATCAGCTACAGCAGTCGGACCTTTGTAGCTCCAGATAAGGGTTGAGATCTCGACAGATCTATAATTATCAGTTCTGATAAATCAGGGATCAGAGCTCTTTGTCTTCAGCATCGCCGACAGCACTTCCTCTCCCAAACACGTTACAACCAGATTAGGAAAGATAGTAGATAAGACATAAGCAGCACAGAGGATAGTTCAATAGCGTATGCTTTGAGCACTGGCAGAGTATCATTATTACTGCTTTAAGCAATCTTCCTTTTCAGTACTTCCAGTATCTTGTCTAATACTGACCTATGCATTACGAAGGGCAAGTAATCCCCCCCTTACCCTGAATTATGAGGGTTTTTTTTGTATCTATATGTCTCCCTTCATGTTTTCCCAATTATTTTTTTAAACTCTCCCTGTACCTCCAAAGCCTGGGAACTTTCTATTCCACACAAAGATGCTTGCATAATACTTCAGATACTAAGTTTACAGTACACCAACTAGCAAGTTGCAACTAACACACCTGGTAGCACAGAGGTCTTATAAAAGCACAGGTTGTTAATGTATCTTCTTACTCTTAAGAGCCTTAGACTGACAGAGATTCCTTATTTCAATGGGGAGATTGGGTAGTTCACATTTTCCATTTCAGAAACAGCATACTTACTGAAATTAAGTACATCTAAGAACAAGAAAAAAACTCACTGACACTCCGTATTTATTTTTCTGCATTCATTGATTTGTGATGCATACTCATTCCTTGGTAAATGAAGAGGAAAAGCTCAAACGCACAAACCTAGCTAGTGTAAAGAACTACTCATATCTGACATTTTGGAAATACCAAATGGTATTACATACAAAGACCCTTCTAAAAGCAGCCCTTTTTTGCACTTCACTTATTTGAAAACAACTATTTTTTCTGCACATCACATTCCCCAGTTTCTCCCTGAGCAAGGCAGCACACAACAGATCAACCAGAAGAAGTCGTATTTGCCAACGTCTTGATCCTTGCCTCTATCCCCTCCCACAGTAAAAAACCCACAGTTTTGTTAAATCTCTTTATTTATAATCTTATAACAAAGCAGTTTCTTTTTTTTTTTTAGCATAAAAAAACAGCAACAAAGCCTTCAGATCACACAGGGGCTAAATTCATTATGTTCGGAGGAAAGGGCGGAGGGAAAGAAAAGTCGACAATAAAAGAAACGTTGAGAGTCCTGAGTTTTCCTAGAGGCTCCCCTTGAGGGCCCTGAGGCTGGGAAGCAACTGGGCTGCGCTCAGACGCTCCTCCACATTAGCCTTCCAGCAGCAGCTAATAATGCTCTGGAGTCTCTGGCCCACTGGTGACTCGTAGAAAACAGCAGCAGCCAGCGAAGGGCGTAAGTTATAGGCTACCACAGCATAGAGCACATACTGCCGCTCACCCAGGTAGGGCTGCTCTCGCATGACGATTTGCCAGAGGGTGATAGCAAACGAGTAGATGTCTGCTTTGGCAGTGACCCTCTCCCCCTTGAGGAGCTCAGGGGCACGGTGTGTGTACGTGCCCCCTTGCTGGCAAACATGGGGACTCTGGGACAAGCCCTCCTCCAGTTTCTGGGAGCACCCAAAGTCTCCAATCTTGCACACTCCCTGCTCAGTGATGAAGATGTTTGCAGGCTTCAGGTCCAAGTGCACAATGCCCTGTGAGTGAAGAAAGGCTAAGCCAGTCATAATGTCACAAGAATAGCACACAGTCTCTTCCATGCTCGGGGCCTTCCTTCCACATCCTCCTTCATCATCCTCACCCTGTCTCCACGCATCCCCAGTGCCATAAATTACATGGTGCAGGGTGATGTTGCCCACGTACTCCATAATGATGGTGCCCAGGCTGTTCTGGCCGGCCGGGGCACACGTGCTGGCAGCCACCACACGTACCACATTATTGTGCTGTAGCCGGGCTACGTTCAGCTCAGACCAAAAGCTCTGTCGTGATGCCAGCCGGTTTTTGCTGCTCTTCTTCACCTGCTTCACAGCCACAGTTGCACCACGGTAGGTGGCTTTGTAGACAGAACCAAAGCCCCCAGAGCCTAGGGGCTGCAGGAGGCAGAGCTGATCCCAATCAATGGAGCACCAGGCCAGGCGTGGAGGCAAGCGGCGAGTCCTGGCTGAAGGAGTTTCCCCCAAGAAGTTTTTGCTGTCTTTGCCAGGGATAACTAAGGGGCTGCTGCAGGGTCGCAAATCCGCAGATGGGGAAAACTCCAAAGGAAGATAACAGTTAAGAGGAATGGGTGATGGCATAATAAGATGGAGAAAACAACAGGCAGTTACTAAGACAAAAGACTGGAAAGTTTCCCTGACAGAAAGGACTCTCTAGTGACTTCCAAAGCCTTTTATCCTCTCTTCACCATTCTCCCTCCCACCCCTAAATGAACTGCATCTGTCACAACTAGCTGAACCCAATCAGGCTCACCTGGAAACATTCTCCTCCAACCCTGAAGTAAATCTCTAGAAACTCAAGGCAAATGGATTTAAAGCTAAAAAAAATATTAACTCACATGTATTTCACATAATTTCTAATCTCAAGAGAAAAGAAAGATGTTCTGTCCATTGAATGCCTCTAGCAAAATGCCCCAGCAGTAAATAAAGCAGTGATTGGCGAATGCATTTCACCATGGCTCCAGGCAAGAATGATCATCATCAGACGCATTAAACAGCTCGAAGTCATTGTCAGAGGGAGCAGCTGAAATGGTGAGTGCTAGCATTTAATGAGCTTATGGCAGGCATAACTGAATATAAAAGTGTGTTCGCAGAGACCTGCCACTTAAACATGACTGGGACAAGGGGGCTGGTTTGGCTGCTCAACTCTGCCTATGCAGGACAGCAAGCTTAATAGTAGCATAAAGACAAATAATTGCTCTGTATCATCCATTGGATATAGTAAATAGAATTACACATAAAGATTTGGTTGTCTTCCCATCACACCCCACGCAGTTACTACAGGTATGTATTTCATTTCTAGGTCCTCCTTAGTAAACCTACTGCTAAATTTACAGAGCTGCTCTGGCAGAAGTCAAATAAATGTAATTTTGCCTTGCTGGTCCCAGTGTTTTTTTCAGAGGGGCTTTGCTCTTTTGACCCTGCTTTCACGTATTCACAATGCTCACGCTAACTGCCTTAGTGTTTGGTACCTGCCGTACTGCCCTTCCATCAGAGCACCCTTATGGGACCTATACAGCTAAGTGCTTTTGAATATTCCAGTAAGTATCTTTCTGTACATGTTGACAAATATCTTGGAAAGCTCAGTCCCCATTTCCCACCTCCTTGCCCTTCAGATCCTTCGTCTGGATGTCAGCTTTGTCAATACGGATCCTGCCACAGGACTTCAAAGATTGGTGGTGCCTGTTTCTCCAGAGTTTACTTCTGGGCAGCCCTGGCTCTGCAGGCAGTTTCTGCAGAGTTTTCCTGGTGTTTTCTGTTCCTTTATTTTGCTTCTCCGGACGAGTAAGATGCAGCACAGATGCACTGAGGGAGGTTTCAGGGGTGCTCAGAACATGTTCAAGCAGAACTGGAGTGTGCTCCACCTTGAGAAGCGTTCGGTTGTTCACCTCAATAGACAAACCTAATGTCCCAAAGACGTCTTCTGACCCTACTCGAACTCTAGATCAGCTCAGCCAGAGGGTTTCAAAGGCATCACTCTAGCGAATCAGCGATGGAGACTTTCCCTGGTACTGCGACTTAGGACTATCAGGAGAAATTTGTCATCCAATTCACAGGGAAGCAAACCTGGACCAGCGATGAATGAGAATGGGGAATTTGGGTTATCACCTGCCAGTGTGAAACGGATAGGCTGGGGAAGAACTAGGTAAATAGGTGCTAATGTGCATCGTAGGAGTTGTTAACAAGTGAGAGTGCAAAGAGTTAGGGATGCCAGAGGGCCTCTCAATGGCCCTGGGTGGGACGGTCCCTGCAGATGGGACTGCCTGACAACACAAGGCTCCTCTTTCCTTGCCCCTCCCAGAAAGGACTCTAACAGTACAAGAGACCCCTGAACTCCTCTGGTGCCATCACACCCTGCGAGCCTTCTGTTGTAAAGCACAAGCCAGCCAGGTAATACCCTGCTGCTGCCCCCTCCGAGGGGCAGCTATCTGGCCTGCGGCACTGCTTCAACATCAGTTACGAAGGGACGCTTTGCGGGTGGGGGGAAGACCAAAGGAGCTTTAATGTAGTTTTAAATATGCAGTGAAGTAAGCCATGGAGACCATAGGTATTTTACACTCCCTTTCTGAGCAGCGGTGTGATTTTATGCTTCTATAAAAAAGTCTTCACTTCTGATCTTTGCAGAGAATGTTTTCTAGGCAGGCAAGTTGTGATGGAGATGAAAAGCTGCAATAAGCAGATGAAGCTATACTGTAGAGAGAAAGGATTTTTTTTATGCTTATTTTCTGAGAGCCATTAGGGCTCTAATTCTGGCATGGACCTCTGTGCCGTGTAGTATATAAACACAGCAGCGAGATAATCTGCTAAAAATTCTCCAAGAACTTCAGCCTTCTCATGGGAGAAGTGCACTTGTTACAACCTGTTTTCACCAGGTTAAGGTGGCAGAGAAACTTCAAAGGGAAAGTTGGTTGAGGGAAAGGAGTAGGTAGAAGGACGTGTGGATGAAGGGTCCGAGTTAAGCTGACAACTATAGGAGCACATATGGAGATTTTGAAAGCTGCAGAACACAGTAGTAAAATCTACGTTCATAAAACAGAGGGTTAGAATTAGGGCTGTTCCCAAATTTCTTTGGTTTGTCTCATCTGGAAGGATATAGCAGATCTTCCATACTATTTTTTTCAAAATCCATGCCCCCTCCCGACTCTTTCCAGTTGTCCCTTTTTCAGTAATTTTCCTGTTATCCTTTTCTGCTAGAAACCTTTCTGTTTTGGCCCTGTCATGGCAGGGATGTTGTATTGTTCTTGGGGAATACACTGAATTTTTGAACAGGAAGAGGGGCATATTTGGGGATCTAAACAGATTTAATGTAACACTGTCTTGTCCCAAGCTGACTGCTGAGGACCGGAGCAGGGGGATATCCAGTGTCTTTCAATGTGAATGCAATTAAAGCAGATATAAAAGCAAGCAGGCTTTTATTCTTCATAAACGTTATTTTCCTGTGATCCAGTTGATGACACGGCCCAGTGACTTCCCACGAGACACAACCGCTGTAGGACGTCCTTACCACGCTTCACAGCCCCGTTTAGCTCCAGCATTACCGCAGGCCAGAGGAGAGGGCCACAGTGTGGCCTGGGGAGCCATTTTCGGAGGGGAGACAAGCTGCCCCTTCCCTCCCGGCCGCCCTTCCCCAGGAGAACCCACAGCACCGCGCTGGCACCCGCGGCAGCTTCCAACCACACTGTTCCCATTTCACTATTTCCAGGAGGAAGAAGGAAGCTGTATGAACCAGAAGTCATCGGCAAGGAATGCAACAGGAACTTTTACGAGAGGGGAAAACACACACTGTGTCCCGAGGGCTGCAATATGTCACAGCTACCATAACCTGCAGCAGCAACGGTTTTGTTCCAGGGTTGTGTGTCGTATTCCTACAAGTAAAACCTGCCTGTGCATCCCACGCTGCAACAGCTGCCCAACCTGATCCGTGCTTCCAGCTGAGAAGGAATGCAGAATCAGCCTCGCTCGCTTCACCTGTTTATATTTCACTTGTATATCAAGAATATAGAAACTCTTTGTTTGCCGTTACTGTTAGTTACTACTGCTGTTCGCTGAGTTGCTGGACAGAAGAAGTCAGCCCCAGTACTGAGGGCCTTAAAGGACTGATGTGGATGTCACTGGCCACAACAGAGGACACATACCAAATCCCAGAGTTTGATTCTGATCAAGGTACATCACTCTTGTTGTGGTTCTTAACAGCCGAAGTTTTGACTAAACCAGGATAAGGACAGAACTGGGGATTGGAACTGATTTCAGAGAGTTTAAGATTGTATAGTTATATTCTTCTCCACAACCGTTACTTTATTTCTTTGTGTATTTGTTTGGTGTACCATGTAACAAACCCTTGAAGGCTTGGCTGTTCAGTGGCTTCTAAGAACTGCTTTACAGTATGGAGATAGCATTGTGTTTCTACGAAATTACTTTATAATCTTGCTAAAGGAGTCAAATTTCTCTCTTAAGTACTTAAATTACAGTCCTACTCTCAAAATAACACAGTTCCTTAGCCTGTGCCTTAGTGATTTCTGAGAGTTTTCTTTCCAGTTTGAAATCAATGTTTTCTTTTTTCTCCATTCACTGTCAGTCCCTGTGATCTCAGTTTAGGATTTGGTGATGAACCTATATTCTTCCTAACACATATAGTGTTTCACAGTCCAAATGCTGCTTCCAGTCACACCTCAGAGACCTCAAATGATATTCAGAATTGCCTGAAAGCAGTTCTGGTATGATCAATCACACAGGTGTAAGCGGTATCATTATTTGAAGCCAGCCCATACACAGGCTTGCTCTGAAGATAGGCCACTGAATAATCCATTTTTTACCACAAGTACAAGCCAGAAAAGATTCAGCTCATGTTTTAGAGTTTGGTTGTTTTGGTGAGACAAATGACACTTGGAATAGCAAATACAAGCAAGTTTTCATTAAAGCAGTCAGAGGTCAATCCAAATGCAAAGAACAAATACACCTGCAAGAATTGTGATGCTATTTTACACTGATCTTTGAAACAGAGACATAATAAACATTTAAAAAGGTTAAACCCTGATTTATAAATAATAAGGTAAGTTTCAAACACACATTGCCAAACAGCTGCTTGATGCTCTTTTCCTTTCCCGTGAGGTTACTCTGTGTGTTCAAGCAAAGGCTCTCCTTACCTGACCACACTGAGGTTTTAACTGGAGGCACTAGCATGGCAGGTGAGGTTTCACAGCTAATTTACCGGGGCCTCACTGACCACTAGTGGACCAGGGATAACAACTTGGGACCTGCTGCTATGGATTAACATCACAATTGCAAAAAAGCACCTTGAAATAAGCTAAGAGAATCTAAACTTGGGGCTAAAAATGATCAAGTGTGAAATACAGGCTCTGACCCATAGCAATACTTCCTGGCCACCCAAAGACGGGTGCCTATCCTGGCAGGTTTACTGCTGTCATATGGCAGGCACCTCATGCAGTATTTTCAGCCAAATTGTCCAAGATCGGTTTTGCGGTCTTGCCCCTGGAGCAAAGCTGACTTTGCTGGGTCGCGGGGAGATGACAAGAAGTAATGGTGGAATTTGAGACTTGTAGCTTAAGGACTAGAAAACAGCCCCAATGCTTTAACGAGGAAAATGAATCGCCTGCAGCGAAGGGCCCAGGGGGTAACGTTAGTGCTATTCTACTGCTTGGCGACAGCTGCTTTCCCAGGTACAGCAGATTTAATGCTGATGCCTAGGACTGAAATATAAAGGAGTCAGTCTCTCGCAGCAGCTCGCACAATCCCATTAACACAGGTAACGCCCAGCTCCGTGACTCTGTATTAAATACACTGCCACAGCAAACGTGGGGGCTCCCTGCAAACACCACACCTTCAGAGAGTTGCAAAGAGGGGAAGAGGCAAGAGGATCAGATCAATTCAGTGGCTCTGAAATGATGGCCTGGGTGCTCTGGTGGGCCATAGCGAATTATCAGAGGTTGCCCTAAGTTACAGAGTATTAAACCTGCCTGATTAAAATGGGTCGTACGGTTCAAGTATGTTGTTACAAGGTTTGCATCAGTGAATAAGCAGAAGCTTCTTGTAAAAATACTGCTGAAGAAAAATATGCCTGAGCAGAGCACATGAACTATGGGGCAATCCTGTAATACTTTATTGGCGTGAGGAGCCAGGCACTGACAAAATAAGAGGAGACAATTTTTAGGTGAGGACAGACTTCAGTGAGCTTGGGAGTTCAGTCTGTGTTTATTTGTCATTAATGTTTGATATTTGATATTCCTACGTTAGAGCTCGGATGTTGCTCATTTATGGCATGCCCCTTAACCATACAGAGCCTGTATTTTATTTTCACTTTCAATCTAAGTACTTGAAAGGGAACTTAAGGATTTATCCATGACCATGTGTGTAACAATTTAACACAAAGGCAACAAGCCAGAGGCGAGCTTAATTTCAAAGGCACAGCCTACAGAACTTTTCTGCTGAAATTGTATCTAATACTACACAAGGATAGCTGACAAACACCTTCGTTGCGGGAGTCTGTGCGCCCCATAGATAAATTGCTGTCCCTCATAGATTAATCAAGTATTTGGAAGAAACTCTTCCAACTTGCCTGGGAAACCACACGCTGTGTTAACTAGGAGATACCTTTACAAACTGCATGATTCATTTTGGACTTGTAAAACACAAAAACTTTAGACTTAAACTTTTTGAGGTAAACCAAACCAAACCAAAACTCATTTCTCAACTGTTCCAGGTTTGATTCCTCCCCCCCCACGCATACAGACACAGACAGATCCACACGCACACACACACATTCATATGTATATATATACACATACATCTACAAAAGTTTAAGCAACGTACCCATTTTCAGAAACTGTGACTATTCAGGTACTCTGCATTATTTTACACACGTCAAGCAGAGATCTGACCGATTTATACGAAAGCGACACTAAACCATTCTTCTTTGTACACTGCAGTTCGGTGCAACAGTGAAAATTAGTGCCATGGGCAAACTGTCAAGGATCAATTCAAATTATTTCCAAACCAGCCACAGTGTGCATTATCATAGTCCTGTTTTCAGAGTGCTCAGCTGACAGCTGATGTCTCTTCAGTCCCCTCTGAGGCAAACTAGCTTTGTAGCTGGTGATTTTGTGACACAAACATCCCTGAAGAAGACAAGGTTGTGGGATGACGATGACATTGAAGGACACAACTGTTAACTGTATTTTGTTAAATACTTACTTCTCTGAAAACATTCATTTCTTGAAGACACAGGCCATTACAACAAATAAATATAATTATGTAAAAATAAAAATACTGGGCAAGATGTTACGCCTTTATTAGGAGTAGAAGAAGTTTATACTGAATTCCCCGGGATATAGCACGCGAGCAGGAACTTGAAACTTCACGCTACTGCTGGGGTCTGTCATTGTCAACACCACTATCTCCACTGTTGTTCAAAACACAGAAAAACAGCGTTGCTGTTTACTTGTTAACAGCCCCAGCTAATAATGATAAGCAGCAGTTAATCCTCTAATACACTTCTCAAACTTTCAAGCACAGACTAAATGTTTTAATAGAGCTTATCTGGCTATCTTACTTGCTGCCTGTTTGTGATGGCAAACCCTTGCTGTGCCAACTACAGCAACTGCCACTTTGAAAAACTTAATTTCTATCCGATTTAATACAATGTTTTGATTTGCAAAGGGGGGAAGCCAACAGCATGTAGCTGCTCAGCTCTTGCTAGTCCAGCAGCAGCTCTCTATCACAGTTTTGGATTTCTCTGTCAAAAAAACCATTCTTTATCCTAGGGCATGCTTACACATGGGAAGGAAAAGGAGGAGAGTGAAGGGGGAAACTGGAATAGTCTTTCTCTTCCACTTCTGGAGGACAGTGAGACCAGGTATAGAGAATACTGAAGGACCATTTTTCTGTTCTTACGCGAGTTTTGGAACGGGGTTGTTACAGGAGAGAGAGAAGGGAAGATGCCTGCGGCTCTGAATTTACCAAGGAAAGCTCTGAAGGGACTGCACCTAGAGGTGTCTGGATATGACATAGATATCATCCATGCAACCCTATTCCACTTATTACAGAGGCTGATGGAGTTTCTAGAGGGTGTCCATTTGGAAGGAGGACATGTTAATTCAGTAATGGTGGGTGAGACCAGCTATGATAGCGAGACAATGGGATGGTTTTCTCTCAGGGGTGGTAATAAATGGTTTTGCAGGGTATTTGATATCGTAGAGCATCTGCAGAGCTTTTGACTCTCGATGTAATAAGGCCAATCCTCTTAAGCAAGTTAGAAACCTGTGACACAGAAGTGGTAAGTCAGCTCAGAGGAAAGGAGTAGGGATCACAAAAAAGGAAAAATGTCTGTGTATGGAGAAAGCGAAAGCCAACAACTCTCTGTAACAATCATTTCTCTCAGACTGGGTTACAGCAAGAAATCTAAAAAGTCAAGACTTGGAAAAGAAAGGAACCCAAAAGCAAGAAAACACAGACAATGCTGAGGCTGTTAACAAAATATATTCCGAAAAGCAATGAAAGGTGAAATGTTAGTCTTTTACTTTCCTGGCAAACAGTCTACGCTAGGGAACAACTGTGTGGAACCAGCAGAGAGGCAACTTTCTGCAGTTGCGAGCAGGCTGCTCGTCTGGCTGCGTAGCACCTCTTCCCCCCATGCATTAGAGTCAGACTTCTTCGGCAGTGTCACAGGCAGAGCCACAGGAGGTCTGTGGGATCAACGCAATGGAGTTTCTCCTGGAAATATTTCAGAGAGACAACCTAGATACTGTGTCTAGCACATGCCACACCCTTACAGTTTATCCTGCAAACTACAACAATCTACGTAAATGACTTGCCTTAATCTGAAGTGATGGAGAATCACTCACCTACGTCTCCCAAACAAGCGCTCCCACTACGGAAACCCCAAACTCACCTTCCAGTGCCTCACAGTGTTTCAAAGTGCAATTTGATGGCAAACTCAATTGTTTCCTTCAGTTCAGATCTGTCTTGTCACAGACATAGTAGCATCATCCAATTCGTTCCTTGGTGAAATCATGAAATGCAGATACTTATGCTTTAAGATTTTCTGAAAAACTGACATTTTACCAGTCATAAATTAGAAAGACAGTTATACCTTTGCAAACTCTGAATAACTGCACCCAGCAAAACTGGATGTATTCTGTGATTACTTACTGTAATCCCAAACACGCAGATCAAGATTATCTATTGAAATGCCAGGCATACGTTATTCATTAACTAAAACCATTCTGTAATTTTATTGATATATTTTGTGGAGTTCACATATTTTTGTACAGCAAACATAACACTGTAGGCCACAAGAAGCTGCAGCACTATTGTTTAATAGCAGCAAGGTATATTTTATAATCAGGGTATGTGGACAATAAATAGTCTGTTTCTTTGGATGTGAATGTTTAAAATGAAGTTCTGCTGCAGCTTCATAATGTGATTGCTATTTTACAGAGCTTATACACAAAAATATATATGCAATCTTTTTGTCTATATTTTATACAAATACAACAGTAGTTTGTGAATACATTTTAAAGTACATATACATGATAAGCAACTCGATTTCCCATATCACAGGATAGCAAATTTTAAATGCAAGAAACATATACAAATTCAGTCTGGAATGCAGGGTTTTCTGTGTTCTTTTTTTTCCTCTATTTTTGACTCAAAACTTTTATCATTAAAACATTTTAGCATACAAGTCCAAACAATTTTTCCACTAGCTAAAAATATAATTTCAGCAATCCGAGTCAGGTTTGGGTGTGTCATCATTCCCCAATATACTTTTCCCAGTTTTTGTCTAAATTCAAAGGCTTTTAGTAATATATAGTATGTTCTTCACTCCACACCATATAAAAAGCCCACATTTAATTTTAACTAGCAGTCACCTATTTTCGTGAACGAGAGCTGGGCTTGTCAGCGTTTAAATTTGCATGTCCAAAATTTTACTTTTGCAAGTGCTTATGAATACATTGTGGTGTTGCACAAAGTTCATTAATGACAAATTAAGTCACAGTATAAAAATATATCATACAACTATAGGTCTAGTATAGTCCTTTTTTCTATGGGTAAAAATACATCTGAATGAGACAGGGAGGTTTGTAGCACCATGAGAGGAGTTGTATCCCAAGTTACATTAGCAGCATGATCCAATATAACAATATTGCAGGAGTGTTTCTGAGGAGATAAACATTCACTCTGGTTCAACTGTACCACTGAAGCTTATACTGAAAAGTGTTTACATATGATTAGCAATAGTTCTGTGTCACTTCCAGGGCTAGATAACTGTTATCAAAAGACACTGCCTTCCAACAAAAGTAAGACACCCTTATTGCATAAAAGCTTTGGGACTATCCAAACACATTTTGAACTACTGTGGCGTTATTTGTACGTTGAGCGTGATGCTAAGTAGGCTGTGGTTTTAACTGTACACTGGGAGGATGCAGGATGGGCAGCTAAGCCTATACGGTTTACTACATACCAGGTAAGTACATTTATTTCAGAGGCTTATCTATAGACTGAGAAGAATACAGGATGAGCTGCTAAACCAGTGTATGAGACAGACATAACGAAGGATGCAATCCTGCTCCCCTCGACCTTTACGGATGCAGGATCAGGCCCTAAGTTAACTTCAGACAGCAGCATAGCGATGATAGGATATGATAAAAAAAAAACTGTATCAAATACTGCATGTTAAACATTTTGCCATAGTTTACCATCCAGAACTCCAGAGGACACAGTTTGCAATTGGTGAGGACAAACTCCTAATTTTTTTTGACTGGTATTCAAAATGGCGGTAGAAGACAGTGTAGTTTGAAACATGTAAACCTAGTAAAAACCATTGTAAAACCCTTAAGAAAGACACACTGGTTCTGTGCAATATAGCAAATTGATAAGAAAACACTGTAAAAATGTACCTGTTTAAAATTACAATGTCTACCATTTTGTACACAAAGCATTATACCAAAGGCCTACATATATGTAATCTAATGGCACTTGAAACAAATTATAATAAAAGGTTTTATAATAAAAAGCATAACCTGTAAGAAATTTTCTTAAAAGGTTTAGGTTTTCTTTTTGAAAGTGCTATATCTTGTAATATGTGTAACATAGAGGTTGACCAAGCTTTATTTTAAAAAATATTGGCCTATAATACATGTTTAGCTCACTAGGCAAATGATCCTGAAAATATGTACTCTTAACATTCATTATTAGCTTAATAAAGCAATCAGCTCTGGCTCATGTTTCAGTCAGTATATGGTTTTTAAAAACCGCTACTGCCAAATTAACAATAAATCACTCTATTCCACAATTTACTACTAAATAAAGCACAAGCAACAAGTACACAAAAATATATATATTTAAAAAAAAAAAAAAAAACCACCTTACTAGAAGTTTAGAAGTTGCACAAAGAGTGGTGCATGATCAGCCAGCC
>NW_008825547.1:4571861-4577976 GCF_000699105.1 Pygoscelis adeliae
TCTGAAAAAGAGAAAACAGGGTTTGAAAACTGACGTTTTAGTAGTGGCCAATAACAACTCTGCCTAGGCGATATTCAAAAGCACTACGGTGGTGGTAGTATTGCTTACGGTGTCAGTCTGCTTCCACATTACCGTGCATCCTAGTTCAGTGGCAAACACACTCGGTGCAGCCACCCACTGAAACCCTGCCTGAATGAGGTTCAATATCTTGTCTGAGGTCCCTATTTCTCAAGTGAAATGTACGTCTAACTCCAAAGTGAAATGTCAATCCCTTTTCAGGAAGCTAAGGCACGAACAAAGTAGTAAGGATTCTGGCTACGCGCTAAGAAACGGGTGTCGGCAAAGCGTCTGTTGGGTTTTGTTTTTTTAATCAAGTCTAATCGGCAACCGAGACTGATAAGCAGTCACTGCGGATTGGAAATCCGTGTGCCAGGGGCTGCCCAGGACGGGCAGCGCTGCCCGGCCGTGCCGCCAGGCCGGCTGCAAGACGCCGAGCACTCGCAGCTTTCCTCTGCTGCAGGGGGAGTTGCAGATGCTCGGCTCCACGCGGGACATGGCCCACTGGAGGAATGAAGTCCATTTATCTTCACCTCAGATTGACTTAATAGATTGAGAATAAACACGAGTTCTTCCTAGATGTGTTACGGTTGCTGATTTAAACTAGAGTTACATTCGGTTGCATTCACCTTGTGCTCTGTTCATCTATGTTTTTTTTCCTTTAGAAAGGTGACGAGAAAAAAAGCAATATTGAACAAATCATTCAACTAGAGATGTAAGTAAGCGAGCAATCTGTTTCACAGAAACCAGAGGAAGCAGTCATGAAGCAGAGCTAAAAGCCCACTTTGAGATAACGTGCTCCTAAACCCAAAATCTAGGAGTAGTTTGCAGAATTTCAAAAGGTATTTTCCTTATTAATACATCCTTATTTTAATGCCTTTGGAACACAAACACATTTATAAAAATGTTATCTTTCAGTAATAAAATTTAAATACACATATGTATAAAATAGTAAAACTACACCTGCATATTGCTCCTAGAATTAAAAAAAAAAAAGTAGGAGCTACTGATAAAACATCCGGAGCATGAGCTCCTTAAATGGGAGCAACTTTTGTTTCTGTGAAGTATATTTAGTTTAACCACTTAAAACCTTGTATGAATCCTCATTATTGTTTGAGAGATACTAATGTACGTGATTTCTATTTTTTAATTCCTTGTACAAAAATGACAAGGAAAAGAATGTTATTGTTGAATTACAGCAAATCTAGTTTGCTTTCATGCATCACAGGGTTGGGGTTTTTTTTTTTTTCCTCTTTTGGTTATTAGGGGTTGGGGAATAGAATATATTGCATTAGGTAAAAGTGGTGTAAGCAATATGCTTTTACTTCACTCCTAAGAGTCCTGTCTTTAAATCTTGGCAATGGGCAAAAAGTCCCTAACCAAGTACCCAGGTGTAGAAAGTGTGATTAACATCTAACTTGTTGCTTAGGAGGACATAACACACCATGTAACACAACTGAAAAGATCATTCCAATAAAAAAAAAAAACAAAACCAAAAACTGGTATTTGCAAATTTACATTCACTCTCTGACTGCACACTAGTATTGAACTGAAAATAGATACACACTTTCTGGCTGGACTTGATCCACCCTTTGGCGGTGGCAGCTGGGAGAAGACTGATGCCTACAAATGTGAATACACTATTGGAAGATTCCTATGCAGTACTCTTTCTATGCTACTAAAGAGAAAAAACAGCAAGTTAAGAATTAAAACAAAAACTGCGACAAAATATTCTGCATTACTAAATTACAACACTTTTATATTTCAAGATCAGCCATTAATTTCGCCTGTTTCCCTCTACCAGAGTCATGAAAGCACAACAACACAGTTCCAAATTCAACTTGAAACATTCGTCATTTAGGCAAGCAGAGATTCTCTGTTGAAATTCTGTTCAGCCATGATTTTAGAGAATTCAACTAATTTTTTTTCTTCCGTTATCCATAACAGGCCACAAAAATTTAAGCCAGAAAATGGCAAAATTCTTAACACCTTTTATAATGACTTCAATACAAGTCAAAATGCTATATATATGTACATGTGTATATATGGACTTCTATATATACACACACAAGTTTTCAGAAAAATCTGAATTCTACATTTATTTAAAAAATTTGGATTTGTCATTATAGAACAGATCAGATGTGTCACCATTTGGGAAGAGGATTTGTTTGGAAAGGGACTGGAGAATTTTTTTCCCAAATCTTCAGGAACCTTTGTGATACATATTTTAACTGGATTCTTTGCAAATACTAGAATATATTAAAAGGTAGAAGCGGTAGTTCTACCACTGACATCAATAAAACGGAATAGCTGGTATGGTTGAAAAAGTTTTAAAAAAGGGATAAGCATTGAGAGTTTGCTTGGGATGACTTTCTACTGAACATTTTAAATGTGTCAATTGGCAGTGAAAATGAAAACAATACAATGAGACTTTAAAAAAAAAAACAACCAAGTAAACACAGCTGAGAATAAACACTTTCAAAACATTTTTAAAAAGTTAATTTAAATTTCTTACTGGCTTCATGAGATTGGTACTGTACAAAAGCAGAGAATTTATAATGTCTTATAGTAGGCACTAAGTTAAAAATGGTCACCTAAGGCATTTCTACAAATAGACAGTAACAAGCCAGCTTTGTACATCCTATTGGAAAGCTTGATGAAATCGTGGTAGGGTGGTGGTTGTGCTTAGGCTGCTCGTGAAAGCTGCTGACAACGAGTGCAGAGACCCAAGACCTATACTATTGCTAGGATCTTGTGGATCCTGGGTTTGTGGTGGAAGTTGAGTCATAGAAGAATGTGCCTCCTCTTGCGTATAACTCATTCCGAGGTTTCCCACTGAAACAGAAGGATTATAGGGAGGGCCATTTACAGGTATGAAGTTGAACAGCTGAGAAAAGTCCAATGATGGGGTGTTTAGAGGTTCGCTAATAGGAACAGAGCCCTTGGAAAGGGAAACCTCCCCAGACCCATCATCTAGTGGCCCTACTTGTGGATCCAGCCCTAGTTTTGATGAAGATGCTTGAGAATCCTGGGATGAAGAAGGCATACCACTTTGCAACTCCATTAAGTAACTTTCGATTTCCCCTTTCAATGGCTGTTCTTTTTCAGGCATAGAAATTGCGTATGAGGTAGTACCGAGCGGATATTTCAACGATAGCTGGTGAGAAGGGTGGACAGACTCCATATCTATTGGACAAGGCATTCCCAATGGTAACGATGTGGCAACCATTTGGTGTGCAGATGCAGAACTCTGCATGGACTGAATCTGAGTGTTGTAGAGATTTAATTGCAAAGTGTTTGTAAATGGCTTTGATGTCAGTTCACTGGAAGGTAAAGACATCACTGGAAGCAGCTCATCCTTAATAGGCACAGAAACATTGCAGGTAAAGGGATCTAGAAGGTCCATTGGCTCTGTTTTGACCTTCAAAAGTTCTTGGTTGTGACTTTTCTTCATGTGGCGCGTGAGGTGATCCTTCCGCCCAAATCTCTGTGCACAGTACTGACAGAGGAAGTCCTTTCTTCCAGTGTGCACTACCATGTGTCTACGGACATCCTTTCGGGTGTAGAACCGACGATCACAGTGTTCACACTGGTGTTTTTTCTCCTTCACTCCACCCGATGACTTGCCTGCGTGAGTTTTTAGGTGCTCCAGCAGCACTCCTGTGCTTTCAAAAGTCTGCAAACATACCTTACAGGTGAGGTCACCGCTTGTTGCAGCATGCAAAGCCAGGTGACGTTTGAACCCAAGCTTGGTATTGTAGTTCTTTCCACATTCTTCACACTTAAAGGCCTCTTTGTTGGGATTGTGTGTATGTAGGTGATTCTTTAGGTGATCTTTTCGGTGAAACATTTTCTCACAATAATTACACTTGTGGGTTTTCTCAGGAGAATGAGTAGCCATATGCCTTTAAACACAGATATATTCTGTAAGTAATTATTTTGATCAAAAAACACATGTGCTCATTTTTTAATGGCAGCTAAATACTACACTAAGGGCTGCTTTGCAACAGAACCTTTTAACTGAAAGCATGACACTACAAAGACAGTTCGACAAATTTAAATATAGCAAAACGCGAGCCATTTCTCTTAAATCGACACTTTAGTTTTGGTGGGTTTTAGCTACTGTAACAGGGGTATATGGGCAAGTATGAAAGTACTCGTGTTAAAGTCCATAGCCAAAAAATTTTCAGTCCATACTCTTTTTTTCTCGTGACAATTCCTTATACAAATGAAAATTCTACGCTCATTAAAAAAAAAACAAAACAACAAACAGAAAACAAAAGCAGAAAACAAATTAAGAAACAAAATCAAACACATTAGCTTGCAAACTTAGGTAATTTAGAATTCTAGAAACAATCCAATGGCTACTTTAATTAACACATCCTCTCTGCAATCAGCTGAAGGCGTACACAAATATATACTTTTACACGGCTTAACACGGCCAACATAAAATAGATAATATAATCTGAAAGATAAATAGAGTTTAATACCTTAGTAATTTGTACTTAGAAACAAAGGCCTTGGTGCAGTCTTGTTGTGTGCACTTGTAGGGCCTCTCTCCTGTGTGAGAGTATGAGTGAACCTTTAATTTCTCAACACTGTTAAAGGCCTTGTCACACAGTTGGCAAGGAAAGTTTTTTCTTGGTTTGGTTTCACCACGCTTACGTTTCCCTGAAGGGACTTTCTGGGTATCTCTTACTTCTGACAAATCACCAGGAATGACAGTGGCCATCGCAGCCTAAACCAGGCCTTCTTGTTGGACACTTGGGAATTGCCCAACTCCACTAAATGATTTAGCTTTAGATGGCTTCTCAAGTTTCATGTGGTCGTAAAAGAAAGCAAAAGGGGACTGGAAAAAAAAAATAAGAAACAACTAGTTTGTAACTAAACTTAGATTTTGAAGTTTACTTGCTATGTGATGCTCTGAATAAAACTTAAAAATAAAATTAGGTTCAGCTGGTCTAATGTAATACCTGTAGGTTTCTTTACACTATTTGCTGCAACTCTTAAAATGCATTGCTCAGGATGAACAGATCCACATATGCCCTGAAATCACACCTCACAGCCTTCCCACCAAGCACTGACGGAGAACAGCAAAGTTTGTCAGATTACAGGAGGCATCAGGCAAAGAGCCTACCTACCCAGATGGCTTTTGGCAGCTTCGGATTTCAAAGGAACTAAAGCCGTGCCTGTGGTCTTTGCACAGACACACGCACACATGCACGCACACATGCACACACAGAGTTATCAAAGTGACGATCTGTAAGCCTCGAAATGTTTGAAAACCTGCATGAAAAGCAGCAATACCCATGCTGACAGTCTGGGGGGGCAAAGCTCACGTTCTGGGGCGTACCTCCTCGTTTTGATGACTGCACATCTGATACATCTACTCTAGTAAAATGTACGCATTGCCAATGATTGCTAACGCCAGGTGAAATTCTCCTGTAAACTTATCCTCTGCTAACAGAGACTTGATGTATTAACAACAGAAATCCCATGGATTAGGGATAGATTAGATAGATTAGGGTTTTATCAGCCCAGCGCTGGAGACCCCCACCCTCCTCACGCTATCCTGCAAGATGTAGGGGCTGTTAAGTGTTGAGATTTAGGCTAGCTCAGGATGGAGGCTTTTAGTCCTGCCGGGGCATCGCAAACCGTGAACTAAACCAGAGGCTTTCAGCTAAAGGAGATGCAAAATGCTCATGCCTGTCTTGTGGGCAAACGGCTTTAAATTCATCATCTGGTAGCGTATAGTAGGAACTGGGCACCTGCCATTACAGCGCACTCAACAGCCCTCCTTTGTAAGGGGTAGCTGACAGCTTTTTTTCATCATTGGAGCACAATTGCTACTCTAGATACCAAAATCCAGTGCTACCCGTTGCGGGAAGGGTCGAGTGCGAGGTCTGCGGCAGCAGGGGCGAGGAGGAGGACAGCGGGAAGATGGCACTCAACGCAAGCATTGGGCAGGGCTGGAAAGTCCTAAAATTTGGCCCTTGTCCCTCAAAAGCAGCAACACCCGCCCCCCCCCCCCCCCCCCCCCGGTGGCGCACCGCCGCGC
>NW_008825547.1:4578226-4591735 GCF_000699105.1 Pygoscelis adeliae
GGGCGGCTGGGAGGCGGGCAGGGCGCACCAGGCCGCAGCTGCTCCAACCTAACGCCACCTCCCTGATAAACAAAACGGACTCTTCCCCGCTGGCAGCGAGGGGAGGCTGGATAGTTTGGAGGCAGCCTGGCCCCGGTCTCAGCTGTCCTCTCTCCCCTGCTGAGGCTCAGTAGAGATGGAGGGAGCCAACCGCTCCAGAGGGGAGCAGAGAGCAGCGCCCAGGTGCGATGGGGACAAAACGAAACGGTCCTTGCAAGAGCCCCAGCGTGGCCCTGGAAGAAAGCGGGGAGGAAGGAGAGCCTGTGTTTTTCTCAATGCACGGCAGGACAGGAGGGCGGGGGGGCATGGAGGGGAAGAAGGGGATGCACCTCTTCAATGTCTGCATTTTATGAAAGCTTCAGACTGAGATTTCCATTTGAAACACGTACACGGAGCATGTCTTTGTCTATGCCTCTTCCTCCCTCCTCCCCAAAACTTTTCCCTTGTCTTTACAAGAGGAGAGAAACACTGGCACACCAAAATGGAAATCTGCTGCCTTTCAACCCTATAGTCCTTGAATGGCAGGTTAAACTACGCTACTTTCTTTAAGCAAGAAGTTTTGTAAGACCACCTTTACTCCCCCAAATTTTATATGGAACCACTAACCTCTTTAAAGATACCCAAGCAAAGGTGTTTCTTTAAGGACTCTTTATCATTTCAGATTTGTCTCTGACTCATTCCCACTCATGGGATGAAGCCTGGAGACATCAATACCATGAGTGGGAATAGGGACAAGTCCTCAAAGAATCAGCTTAATTTTATTTTCTGTCTCATAAGCAGCTTTCTAGCTCATAAGTGAAGAAATGAAACAGTTTGGAGACTTGAGACCAAAGTGTTTCTGCAATAAAAGTAAATGAAGACCAGTTCCAAAAACTTCAATGGAGCCACCAATGTAATCAAAAGGAGGGTCCGATTCACATCAAAGTTGTGATAAATTTGTGGACTAAGAGATTTTTCAATATATGCTTTAACTAGAATCTGGTAGTAAAATTAATTGTGCTTTCCTGTAAATGAACACACTGGTCTTCTATCCGTATTGGCCTGAACATAGAATGAAATCTTGTTTTAGCCTAATCTCTCCTAACAAATGAAGTTCTGGGGGAGAAAAAAAAAATCCAACCCACTCTGTGCTTACACAGGGTATATCTATACCACACGGGCACCTATACGAGACCCATCGCACAGAGCCGACAGTGCAGCAGCTGTGGCCCTCGCTGCGTGGCTAAGGCACCTACGGTCTCAAGGGGTCAGAATGGGCTATGGCCCCTTTTGCCTCCCTGCTAAATCCACACCTAGCCTGAGAGGGGCAGGCAGCATTAGCGACAAAGAGCAAAGAAACTACCTCCACAGTCTGCTGCAGGGGAATGTGGTTAATTTGACCGTGCTGGGTCCAGAGCTCAGCAGCAAGTGGCCTCCATGCCCAGCCGGTGACAAGGGAAGCAGGCACAGCTGGTGGGATGTGGGAAGGGAGGGTGAGCTGCCGTGGGGAGGGACAACGGACAGAACTAGGATGGCGCTGTGGGGCCAGGGAGGTGCAGGGAGCGCTGCGGGGGGGTTGGGAACATCTAAGGACACGAGGATAGGGGTGAGCTGGTAAGCTGGGGGCAGGAGGGGAGGAAATGAACATGCATCAAGCTGGGGAGATGCAGGATCTTAGGCCATGCAGAAGGGTGATATGCAGGGTCTGATGTGAGGCCAAAAGCAGTGTTTGTTGTGGAATGGCATATGAGGCTTAACTGTTAAATTAACAACTCTGACAACTTCTCACTCCTGTTGTCAATGCAAGGATCACACCTCAGGCTGGAGGCCATCCTATATTCAGGCCAATATAACATTACTGTTATCTTCTCCAAAACTTCAGGTAACCTAGTTGCTGTACCAGATGTAACTCAGAACGTTCTCACAAATGAAGAATTCAGGTTTTGTTCCTCTATGATCAAAACTAATTAAGCTGACTTTGAACTGTGTTTAAGTGTCCTTAAAAATGCATCATTAGAACAAATATAGTGTGGATCCAATCTTTGACAATGACAGTGTTTTATTAAAAAAAATGTACGCACTATTATCTCAGTACCATTTCTCAACAGATGAGGGAAATAAGAACTTCAGTATTGATCTCTGAATAGCAAATAACCACTTTCTTTTTTTCTTGTGGATATATAGACTGAGCAATGGAGATAAAACTTAAAAAAACACTGATCCTCAAATATTACACTTTCCAAAGACCAGCTGAAAGAATTTTATGAGTAATATTGCCTGTCTGTGTCTCAACATATTATCACTTAAAATCCTCATTCTTATTGGTGCTTTCACAACTGCAGGATGAATGATTATATGCAGTATCAAATATAACAAACACATTACACAAAAGCTTATATATAATACTATTTTTAAAGAAGCATATACTTAAAGCAGGATTAAAGCAGCCTCTGTTCAATGCACACCTGATGTTTGCCCACTAAAGTCCTCAGATTTTGGTCTTAACCAGTTCCGCTGACTCTTCTTGGAGGAAACCAGAATCCAGTACTTCCCATTTTTACTGGTCTGAAAAACAAAAGGAAGAATGGACTAGACTCCAGCGAAACCGGTATATTCAGAAAGGCTGGGATGCGGCAAGACCGGGGGTTGGAAAGAATCGGAAAGGAAAAGTTAAAAGGGATAGAACCAACCCATGCACAGAACATTATGTACTGTTAATTATAAACTGTAGGAATCAATCGTTCTTGCATTATCAGTAGCAATTATACACTTCAATTTGCAGTATACTTACATCATGTCAACTAATGCTACGCTGGACAGTAACACATAAAGAGATAAAATTAGACAAAAGCAAAGGAGTTTTCAATGAAGTTAAAAACAAAACAAAAAAAAAATCCACAGAACACAAATAATTTAGAAATAACAGTGAAATACGTAAAATGCTGGGCCCAGACTTGAGTTTCTTACTCAGAAAGGACTGAATAAGAGAAGATTTCTGGATTAGGCCCAACTTTACTAGAACCTAATGCCTTCGTTCTGCTTAATTATACAGGAAATAGCAGCTTAAAAGGTGACCTGCAAAGGAAAATAAAATTAATTTTAAAAAAATAATAAAGCCTCTTAATGATGTACATGCTACAGGTAAATCCCAATAGCGGGCAAGTCTAGGTGTGCCTGAGCAAATCCAGAGGGCCTTTCTGGAATTTCCCTTGTATCTCCCTTTTCCCTGCCACCATCCTTTTGTAAACTTGCAGCATGTCTTCCTTTTCCTGCTAGAAGGCCTCCTGGATGACACAGGTATACGTGGAAAACATGTTCAGCGCCTCATTGTAACGGGGAGGCTTATCCCCTCCAACTCTTCCAGATATCTAAGCGCAAAGCCCTATACAGTGCACATACCCCATGTGGCACAGCAGGCTGAAGGTATTTGGCAGGAGCCCCGAAGTAATGTAACATTTCCCCCCGGACAAACCATTTTCCCTTCTCCCTTCCCATTCACTCCAGTAAAGCTTAGTAAAGTTCAACTTCGCACAGCCCCAGCCTCCTCTGCCAGTAAGCATGAACGTGACCAAACCGGCACCCTCAAACGCCTGTTAAAGGCTGAAGTGCTTCAGAGCAACCAACCGAAGCTCTCTGACAGCTGAGGAGCATTTATTTGGGGCTTTGTACATACAGGCAGGAGGTAGAAACAGCTCCAGTTCCTTAAGAAAAAAATGAAAGCTTTGTTTTCAACTAACGAGCGAGAGAGGGGGCACAACCCTCGCCTCCTCTTTTGGAGGTCCCCAAATCACCTTGTTTCAGGAAGAAAATGCTGATGACTCCTCACTCCCTCTCCCAGCAAGACCCTTATAAATTAGTTACCCTGCGATGCCTATCTCAACATCTTCCACTATCGCAGCAGAAAGGAAGAGCTTCGTTATCCAGATGTTTCTACTAATGTAGCTCACAATAAGTAGACAATGTTTAAGACAGCCACATAAATGTAATGGACTAAGTCCTTGTGGACTTAGTTCCTCCACTATTGGTATTTACAGACCATTTCCTGTTCAGAAAAAAAACCCAAATTCTGTCTAAAATATTATAATGCCCTCTCAACAGTACTTAACATTTTCTCTTAAATGCTTATGGTGCTCAACTGTCACCGCACATCTAAAGTCGCTCTAGCAAAAAGCAGATGCCCTCAGAGATGGGCCATTAGAGGCATGGAAAGACTATTGTATCAGGGACAACTGAAGCAACTGAACAAGTAAATAAGCAAGATAAACACCAGATCTAGTTAAAATGCTGAAGAGAACGAAGGAGGAAAGTCAGGTACTTTTATTCATTACCTTATGAATATAGCAAAATCACAATGCAGTGGATCCAGATGAGGGCAATGCTATACCTACAATTAGAGGCATCTCAACTTCTACAAGACCATTATTAAGCAGAGAGCTTAATATACACACAAAACATACACACAAAAGGGGATAAGTTCGCATGAATAATGAAAACATCTGCTATATTTGACAGGATTAAGTGAAATAAAAAAATTCCTATGCTTTGCGACAATAAATCAGCTATTGGATAACAGACTTTTTCTTATGCACAGAATACAAAAGTTGTCCATGATAATGCTGATTTTTAGACCACCTTTCTCAGAAGCTTTTGGTGCTAGAAAATCTCTGAGGCAGAATACTGGACAAAGATGTACCATTCTTCTCGTAACTGCTTATAGTGTTATTAAGTTTTCTTAACTAGATGAGTTAGGAACAATTTTTAATGAATAACAAAGCTCAAATTATTCTCCACATGAAGTAGAGAAGCATCACACAGCATAAAGCATTGTCACATGCACATGCCCAAAACCCACTTGGTAACTAATAACAAAATATGACTTCTATAATTTGTCGCATTATCATTCTTAGAATTTATCAGATCTTCCAGTATCCATGAGGAACTAATTTTGCTAACTCTCCAAACACCCAAATAATTCCAGGTTAGACAATATTTGACTTTCTACCGTCTAAGGAGTCAAAGAAAAAAAAAAGCCCCCAAACCCTAAGCTAAATAATTTATTCCTGTTTTCAATACTAAAAAAGAGTAACATACTTTTTGTAAAAATTCACAGTTCATCTTTAAAAATCTGAAAAAATAGCTGCACTTTAAAATGTTTTAAAACATTATATGGTATCTAAACTAAAAGGATAATGAAGACATTATACAAATACAACCAATAATCCTCCTCCTAACTTGCATTTCTTACTTTTCTTAAGAGTGTCCAAGCACAGTAAAGGAAAACACCGGTTTCATACTTATTTTCTTTCAAAATAAGAGAGCAATAATGAGAACACAGTATCTGTCATTGCGCCTTGTATACAGAACAGTGAATCTAGCTTCAATTCCTGAAATTAATCAGTTTTAAACCAGAGGAAGGGTCCTAGAAACATCAGAGTCATAATAACGGTGGAACTGATTAAGGATTTAATAGCATTACAGAGTCATCCTGGGTTTTCAGTATTTCTTTAAGGAAACAAAATGAAAAGCTGTTACTTACCCTATGGAAACTGTGATTCTTTAAGAAGTGCTGTCCACACAGATCCCAGGTGAGCATGTACTCACATGAACAGGATCAAGTCCTCTGAAGACAGTAACGTCCATCCAGGCTGTGCCTGTGAACCCTCCCAACTGCTACCGGCAGTGGTGTAAGGCAAAGGGCTCCTGAACTGTGCCACGCACATCATCCCACCACCTAATGCGGCCTGCGGCAATGGCGTCTCCCAGCTCTGCTCTTCACTCACGCTGTGGGGCAAGAGCCGTTACGGGCGCCACTGCCATCAACGTGCTGCCTCGGGGAAGTGGCACCTCCCTCTTCTGTGGCTGCTGTAGCCCTGCCGCTCCCAAACCTGTGCTCCCGTCTCGGCGTTTTAGATGCTCATGTGAAGGAGCTGGCAAGGTTTGCTGTGGCTGATGAAAGGGAGCAGGGCCATGGGAGAGAAATACGCGGGCAAGAGTTGATGTCCTAGCTGGGAGCGCGGTGTGAGGACTGGGAAGGTGAAACACAGACTGGCATCCTGGTTTGGAGGATGGATGAACACGTGCAGCCCAAGGAAGCCAGGAGCTGCTGCTGCTCAGGATGGTAACGGAGCACACTAAACTCCGGATGCCCCAGTCTAACCTCTCTCAGGTTTGCCAACAGTAAAGACTCCTTCAGAGCGAAGGACAAGAGATCGCTTGTGGTGCCTCTATGGAGAACATGCCTGGAAGAGCCGCAATTATTGTAGCTAAGTAACCATTTTTCTTCTTTTCTGTATCAGGTGACTAATAGTCACCTGACTAAAAAAAGTACTGACAGAGGAAACCTGCTCTGTCCGAGCAGTCAGGCATAGCTGGGGGAGCCGAGTTGGAGGAAGCATCGGCAAGAGACGGTCAACGTAGCCACTTACTGTAGCTCAGAAGAGCCAAAGTGACAGTCAGACAGCACCTCCACTACAGAGCGGCAAAACCGAACTACAAATCTCACCATGTCTGCCCCTCTCAGCCGGGGCTGTTAAAATTGCGCAAATGTCGCCAGAGCTCCTGAAGATGAACGAATCTATCCCTGGGTTAAGGCAACCGAAGAAGGAGCACCACTTCGCCTTCTCCTGCTTTCCTTGTGCTGTGGGCTTACACACAAGCCTCTCGCTAGGCAGTGCAGTTTGTGGAGGTGCAGATTTAACCCTCCTTCCTCCGTTGGGAAGGACACCTCTGCTGGGACAGTTGTTGGAAGGGGCTGAGGGCATAATTGGCCAAGTGCCTGCGGCGCTCCAGGACAGCACGCTGGGACCTGCAGCCCTGCAAGGCTCAGCCATCCTTCCTGGATCATCAAGCATCAATGTGCCTACTGCACACTTGCACTGACCTTGGAGCGAGCGGTAGGTCTGACTGACTTTGTAGAAAAACGCTAGACTTTTTGCAGCAGAAGACTCATCTCGAAGTAGCTGCAGGTAGCAGAAGGTCTAGCTGCCAACCAGGGACTTCCAGAGGTCCCTCTTACGGAGAACTAACTTTCAGTAAGGGAGGATCTCAACTAGAGAAATTGATCCCACCAATGGAAACAGTCAAGCAGGTAAGAAAAATCCATGCTTAACTGGCACAGATGTTGAAGTATTGATGACTTCAGGGGTGCCTTTCTCTGTGTTGAATTAAAATCCATCTCCTGACTGATGCAGGGGTCTACATCACTGTTTGTTCTTGGCAGGCCATCTGATCTGCATTTATTTGAACAGCACATCACTCTAAAGCAGACAGCCAGTGAAGCCTGTTCACCTTTGCTCACGTTTAGAAGGAGAATCCTGTCTTTGGTAGGAAGATGTTGATTCTCCCCCATTTGTTCTTGGCTGGATGGGGCCAGAGGGGGAAGGGGGCAACAAAGGGAGGTGTCCCTCCGTAGCCTGAGTTCTCCTACATCTGGAAGCTCAAGCTGAGGCTTTGATGCTGGAGGACAAGAAGGAGGAAGAATGGGCGTTGCTGGGGTGAGACTGTTAACCAGAAGGTGGGTTTGACCAGGGAGCCTGCCTAGGCCAGGAGCAGCTCACGCCTGCACTTTCACAAAGTGATACTTCATTTAATTTTCCGCCTGTTTTATTGTGTAATTTGGAAGAGATTTGAACAGCAAGCAACATGTACGCACATGTTTCTGCCCTAAGCAATGAAGACACCTGGCACGACTGTCTATAAACACAGCACTGCCAAACGGCAGGAGGCACAGATCTCAACCCCTGGAGCCCTGCCTCCGGCCATCGTGGCCTTTTGTACAGCAGACAGCGAGAGGAAGAGAGCCAACAGGTACACTACCCGACAGCAGCCGGGAATCGGCCGGGGTTCTACAGCTCCCGTTCTCTCGCAAGCTGACGGAGAGATGAGAAAAGACAAAGGGCTCCAAGTTGAGGCCCCCGGGGGACGAGATGGCATTGAGAGGTGCGTGAAGCCACTTGGCCTTTTGCATTTTTGGACAAGTTACTGTAAATAACTGTTCAAAGATGTAGGCACTGGCCCTACCATACAGCAGTGTTTCATGTAAGGGGAGCACCTGCACATATGCAAACTAATCACAAAAGAACAGATAGGTTTTTTTGCTTTTTTTTTTGAATACAAGGCTGTATTTATCTTATCTTGAACTTCAGGACTTCTCCTTATAGCTGGCAGCTGAGTTCAGAGAAATCCTTCTCCATGGATTCAAGCTCTAGCCTACAGTATAGAGCGGTGGCTGAGGGAGCGTGGTAGGACAGCAGCAAGAGCACGCACAGGCTGCAGGAAGACACAACCAAATCCAAGCATGCAGCAGAAGAACTGCCTGTGAAAGCTGCTGCAGGAAAATGGATTGACGTGGGCAAAACAGTGAAAATATCTATCCAGAGATCTTAGGTATAAACATAAGAATGACTTAGAGATATTAACACATAAGACTTTACCCCTTGGGGAAACAGCCTAACATCAAGAACATGATGAATTAACATAAGCATGGAAACTAAAACCATGCAACCATTGTAGTCTACTGTTAGTGACAGCACATTAGTAATATCTACTGTGTGCAGAACAATGATTATACTGCAAAGACTATTATACAGAAGGTAGAAAAATACAAGAATTAAGATATTTCATCAATTCAAAATTTTAACAAAGTCTTTGTTGGGTTTTTTTTTAAAACATCCACAATACAGAGAAACTTACTGAAATTGCATAAAGTTGAGCAGGAAACCCCCCCGATCCTTTCAAATTAGTGTGAAATATGGGTAGCAAGGGAACAAATACACTGAAATGATTAAACCCATTTCTTTTCTTCTGGACAGTAAATACATAGATTCCACTAGTAAACATCTGTTAAATATATATACCTTTTATTAATTAATACAGCAAGCATTTGGAAGAAAAAACCCACTAGGTTGCTGTGGGACAGTAACCATCATAGAGAAATAGGTATTTATATAGATTTGACTATTAAATACAACATGGTTTTTTTCATGATCATAAGACTGTTCGCAATTCCTGAAAGCTGTACTACAGTCATGAAATTTGGACAACCAGCTTTTTAATTTTATAAAATAACTCATAATATGCTACACTAGAAAGAGTATTACATAGAATTTTTCTTCTGTATTCTGAAAAAGGTTATCGTGCCTGCCTTTTTTTTTTTCCTTAAGTTTCTGGAAAAGTAGAACATGAACTTACCAACATTTATTTTATCATGACCTAATAGTCTGTAATTTAAAGAAGAAAATAAAATCACAATACTATCCAGCATCTCTTTGTGGGCTTTCCATGTTTCAAATTACTTAGGTCCACTTTAAATCTTGAGAGCTCAGTTTTGGTTACTAAATGTTCCAAAGGATTCCTGATTATATACTAAATTGAAGGAAACAAGAGCTGCCTAGAGTTAACCCATCTGATGATTGTGGTTTTATGGGCTTTTTAAGAATCTCTATGGCACTGCATAGATGTTTTTCTAAAAACTTTGGAGAGGCTGTGATACAAATAACGTTGATACTGTAATTACTGTTAGAATGTTTAAAACCTGCAAAAGTGCTTTCATGTATTTTGGAATCGCATCACCACCCGCTCCCCAAGAATGATCTGCATCCATTTTTGAAGTGATGATGCTTCTGTGAAAGCAAACTTTGGTTACTATTTAATCTGCATATAGGACCATGTCATTTTTATAATAAAATCAAAAGCAAATCCTGTATATGTACAAGTAAACACAAACATACATCCTAAAGGTGCCTATGAGATTATACACTAATATGATCAGGAATCAATTGATGTTCGTAAGGAATATTATTTTCCTTTGTCCCAAGACATCTTAAAATGAGACTAGGTGTGCGGGCTAGATTAATGGTACATCTAGGCCAGTATTCTGCCTCCAGTAATAGCCAAAAGTACAGAACAGGTCACGAACGTGTGATATTTCTCACTGATACCCTTCTGACCTCCAACTACTTTAATGTCAGGGACTTCTGAACCGTACATGATTTCTGTTAGTTTAGCAACTTTCAGTACATCACCTTTCCAAGCAATAGTCCACGCTCCCCCTGGAAACCATATCAATTCCTAATATCTACAGCATACTTTTGAAAAGTTGTCCCGCAGGTCTCTCCACTACCAATTTTAAGGAGAACCTCTTCCTTTTGAAGGCTCTGAATCTGTCTTCCCTCCTAACTGTGTATGTTCTTGTTTTGAAAGGCAGTGGTTAGTCTGCCTCTTCCTTCCTCTGCAGATCTCCATGACGTTGCCCTCAATTCATTCCTTTCCCAGACCAAAATCCCAGTTTACAGAGTGTTCTTCATATGGAAGCCACCCCATGTAGCTCATCATCCTTGCTGACCTTCTCTAAGCCTCTTCCAGTTCTAATAAATCCTTTCTGAGATGGAGGCTCCAGAAGTGCACACAGCACTCAGGAGGCAACTGGACCATACACTCTTGTAATGACAATCTCAATTTTATTCTGTATTTCTTTTCCCTAACGTTTGGGTTGTGTTTCGGTGACCAATGAGCTCATGATCTCACAGAATCACCGATCGCAATCCCCAAATCCTCCTCCTCAATTGTAATACTCAGCTCAAACTCATAATCTTATATATAATCAGGATTGTTCTACCCAGTGCTCCTCAGTTATCCTCATTTATCTACACTGAATTTCATCGCCCATTTTGTTGCACAGCTCTCAGCACTTTAATGTCCTTCTACTGTTTTCCACAGCTGGCCCTCTTCTTCATAGCAAACTTGGCTCACCCAATTGCTCATCCCCTTACTGATACCATATGAACGTGATGAACAGCACAGATCTCTGCGGAACGTAAGTGGGACCCTCCTCTAATTGAGAATTGACCTTCTACTTCTACCCTTTGATCCTAACTTTTAATCTGTCATTTACTTATGCAAAGACCTTCCCTCTTACATTATGGCTCCTAAGTTTCCTTAAAAAGCCTATTTGATAAAGTTCACTTTGATTTTTGAACCAGAACATCTTTAATTCTTGCTGATGCCTCCAAAGAACTCCAACTCCCTAAGACAGGACTCCCTTACAAATGCTGCTTTGACTCTTCGCAAATAATCATACCTACCCAGGTGGCCAGCAATTCTATGCTTTATTATAGCATCTACCAAAATTGCCTGGTGCAGATTTCAGATTTGCCTGGTGCAGGCCTGCCTGGCCCAGACCACCCCTGAAACCATGATTTTACATACTTACATTTCAGAAGATTTTTCTAAACCTGAATACTTTAGGATGTACCATTTAAACAACATAATTAGGTTGCAGAGCACAACTAGATAGGATAGGAAGTTACAAGTTTTGCTTTTTGAGACAGTCATCTAACTTGAATCGTAACGCAAGATGTTTTTGACAGTTTCAGTACTCAGTCAAGTAAAAGGGTTTCTGGTGCTCTAGTCTGCTAGGTGGAAATCACAATGACATCAGTGAACTCAAGAAAAACTCCACTCATATATATCACCACACAACATAATCCCGTGCAGCTAGTGATCTCTGCTCGGTCAGAGAGAGACGGTCTGAACTGGAACAGCACAGAAAAAAGCAGCCACCAGTCACTCCACTTTGTGCTGTGCTCCTCATTTAAGCTGAAAAAGTAAAACTTACCAAAAAGCTCAGTAATTTCACTTGAAAGTCTGCTAGGCAGACAGCACAAAGGAACTGCCAGAAGGCAGGGACAAGTTTTAAATAGCAAAGTCTGTAAAATAAGCATGGACTAGAAGTCAGGAAACATAGGACTACAATAATCCAACCAGTGATTCATCGTTTGGGCTTGGAGAAATCCTCTACCCTACCTCAATTTCTGTCTGCTACTAAAAAAAAAAAAAAAAAAAATATATATATATACACTTACCTGTCTTGCTAACACAAGCTCAAATAAGAGGGGCAAGGTGGTGGGAAGAAGTCTTTGAAAAATCGCAATACCACATAGAAGCTGAAGTGACTGTAATAGGACAAGACCCTTCACAGGAGAGTTAAATTTGCCTCATGAGATTAGGTTAGATGGTTGGGAAGCTCACATTTGGGACAAAATGACAACTCGTGAAGGACAGAAATAAAGTGACTGAGAGAAAGGGTAGCCTCCCCAGTACATATGCTGCATCCTGGGTGTAGGTAGTAACTCTACACAGTTGTCCAAAGAACGTAGCAGAAGCCTAGTCCTGCCCTGAATCACGCTGCCTGAACAACGTTGCCTGGGGACAAAAACTGTGACAGGGTTTAGCATTGCTTTTTTCATAACCCTGGATTTTCATATGATTTATTGAAGCTATTCCAATTAAAATGCTGATCCTGGTTGCCCCGTCTCCTCTGCCTCTTATCCCAGCCCCCAAAGAAAGGCAACAAGGAAGAACGAGTGCCCAATTTCCAAGCAGCTGCTAATCTTCCAATACACTCTGCAGTCGAGGAACTGCTGTTCTATCTGAAAAGAAAATACTTCATAAATTATTGTAACTTTACATTCAATAAAAAGTGTCACATTTAGTCACGATGGCCTTTGCTACTGCTGCTACAGCTGCGACGCTGGATGATTGTATCAATGACCTTATGAGCTAAAACACAAAAGCCTTAGGAAAGGAGACCTAAAGATGCAGAATACTTAGGGTAATGCCAAAGCAAATCCCTCTTCAAAGCCGTAATCAGTGAGCCTTTCAGAACTTGCACAGCGCAGACACTGAATGTATTTCTGACTCTGTTCATACGTACTAGGCTTTGTCTATGCAATGATGTTAGCATACACCTAATCAGCTTACTCTGATTACAGTGACTTCACAGAGTGTTTGCATGCCATTTTGCTATGAGAACATCCTTGTTAATGACGTAAACACATAGCTCTGCATTTGTTCCCATCTCCCATTCGGCATGTTGAGTGGTTCATTTACAATGCTCTGCTTCAGTTTGTCATGCAACACATTTTGGGATGCGCATCTTAAGAATTCTGAGATTTGATGCCAGATTAATGAACAATTAAAAGCAGTCATGCGTAATTTAGAGCTACACGATTGAACACAGCAGAGGGAGATGAAGCCAGGCAGTTAGTATCCAGAACAGCCACCTGGAGTACAATTTTTGGATTCAGGTGACTGGCAGCAACTACTAGTTTCAGACAGCAAAGGCAGAACGTGCCAGAAGTCCACACAGATTCTGCCCTGGAGCTGCACCAACAGAAAACCATCGGGGAGCTCCTGCCAGCCTGATGAAATGTCGTAACGATGTAGTCACCAAACAACTTTACCATTAAATCACAAGGTGATCAGCTTGTTATTGGTAGGGCAACCAAGTCAGGAAGGCTGACAGTCGCATGAGGAGACTTCTCCACGTCTGTCAATGCACAGGAGGACACGGATAGCTTTGAAGGGACAGGGTTCCCTACTGGCACAGAAGCAGGTGGTGAGACGCATACCTGTTGCCCTACTCTACCCTAGCTCCACCTCCCAAACACACAGGCTTAAGATTTTATCAACATGATGGCATATTCCTTCACA
>NW_008825547.1:4591767-4614745 GCF_000699105.1 Pygoscelis adeliae
TATCAACATGATTGCATATTCCTTCACAGGCCTGCTTAACAGAGTTTATCGCAGTAAGCATTCACCAGTACTAATAATGGGTGGTCTACAACGGAAGAACTGTCCCCTACACAGTAATTTTTGTTCTTCTCCACAGTCCAAGACACCAGGGCGTTTAAGAGCTCTCCTCTTTTTTTTTTTTAAAAAGCGACTTAGTGGACTCTGCTTCCCTGATTTCCAAGCCTACATTAAATGATGGGAGAAAAACACACGCAATACTTTGCCTTGAACAGCTGCAGACTGCCAGTGGGGCAGGCTTCCAGAAAGGTGGAAGGAAGATGGTGACAAAAAAGATAGAATAAAAATAATCTTATGACTGTATGGTACGCATCATTGTTTCATGCACGTTATGGGAAAAAATCCCGGAGGGCAGATGGAAACATGAAATGGAGATGCTTTTGAGAGTCCCGGAGAACATACTCCTCTAAATGCTCTCCAACAAGACGCTTGAGCTCCTTTCACGCTGTGGGAAAGCAGCTGTAGGCTAGCAAAAAATTTGCAATCAAAAGGTATGTTTTAGTTTAATTTTATTTTCAAAAAGTTGTGAAGATATGAGTTTTACAATAGTCGTGTGTTCAATTATTTTTCAGACAGGTGTTTAGAAAATGGATTTATTTACTGATTTAGCTGATGGTGCTTTTTCAATGAAAAAATAATGACCTTAAAAACAAAGTAGGTCGTGCAAGGAGTGCTCCTCTGGATGATGTACATAAGATCCTGAATACTGTCAGGCAACATTTCTAATCAGCTCAACTGACATAGCGATCTCAATATGGTACATCTTCTATGTTTTACAGGGTGTTGAAGGTAAAGTGCTTGACCAGTGTTTTGTTACAACTGTTTATGTTTAGCACCTTTGTATTGCCTGTTTGTTGTCCCCTTCCAGAATCGCATAATCCATTTCAATCTTCTGGGAGTTCTCCAGGAAACCCTCCTTTCACCACTCTGCCTTTGCAACCTCCTGCTGAGCTGAGCTGACAATTTCAAGGTTCAGATCCACCTTTTGTTTATCTTCTGAAATTTGATGGCTATCTTTTAGCTAATAATTCCCCTCTTCATAAGGGCTGCAGCTTTTTTACGTGCTAAGAGAAATCAGAAAAAATAAAGATGTTACTAGTCACCCCACTCATTACAAACTCTATTTTAATACTGCTAACTAGTTTCTTCCCTCACGACCACATTCAAATTCTTTTCCCCCGACTTTTCTTTTCACCGTGTTCCCTTCAAAACTGCAAGATGCCTTCCAAATTACTTCCACATACTACATATGCTGTTGTAGGTTTTTCTGGGACATACGTAATGGGGTAAGTTGTTTGCTATTGTTTCAAAACTTGAAATGGTCAGACACTGTTGGATAGGCATTTGAGTATAAAGGGTTCTGCCTTTGTTTTTTTTAAAAAGAAAAAAACCAGTAGGCATTACATTTGTAACAGCACACATGTGCAACTAGCTGTCCTCATGCTGAAGGATATTACTCCCTAGCAAATTCTTGAGGGACTTAAGGGTCCCGTTTATAAAGACAACAGGCAAACTGTGGTAATACACTGCAAGGCTACCTATCAACAAACTTCATCCAGGAGTGCTAGCGGAGCATTTCCTTAAAGAAAAGGAAAAAAAAATAGAAAAAAAAAAAGAAAGAAAAATCCCAACACCTCCTTTACCTGCAATGTTTGTGTCAAACCTCCCTCCCACACACTCTTTTCACTCCCATAAATTACTGTAAAATACACTGCAAAATCAAGAAAATTCTGTAGCAGTTGTTAGATATACACAAGCTCACTCTACTAAATAAAAGTTTTAGAACAGCAAAGCAGTTCAAAATTCCTTGTGTACTTCACCCTCAGCAAAGATTGATCACGCTAATGAAACTCTGTGACAGCATAGCTTTATATTTGAGGCTGCATTAAGATTTATAAACACTCTGAGCATGACTAAGGTCTGGAGCAGGGGGGCAGCATAACCAAAGCTGGGGAAGGGCTGTGACTAGTGAGGAGGAAATGAGAGGAGATCAAATCAGCTGAGAAAGGAGGCAGAAAAGTGCAACTGATGTTTGGGACTTGGCACAGAAAAGAAATATACCGTTAAAGCTTTAAAGTGAGACTGATGAGAGGATGCCATTCTGGGGAGGGGAGCAAGAGCGGGGGGAAAAAAAAAAAGCAACATGAAAAATGCAAAAGCATCAAAAAGTGTGATCAAGAGCTCTTGTATTTGTGGAGTCAGGTCTGGCTCAGCTGGGACCGGCGTGCTCCTTGCTGTGTCTAGCTGGGCTGCACTGCTCCATGCTTTCCCCACAGCCCCAGGGCTCCCCAAGGCAGGCAGGGAGAGGGCAGCGTGCTCCGTGGTGACATCGGCGCCAAGAGCAGGGTCACCCCTCTCCTTCTAGAGATCTCCAGGCTTCCCAACTAGGGCAAGGTAGCTATGGGACAGAGCCACAAAGACTTGGGCAATGAAGACAACTTGATGCCACTCCTCATGGGATGGATCTCTTACACAGAGGGTAGAGAGTGCAGAGAACGAGGGGAAGGAAAAGACATGGAGGACAAGGGAGCTGACACGGTAAAGTTTCTGAGAAGTCTTTCAGTACAGCAGGACTGATAACTAGGCAAGGGTAGCTGAGCAAAGACTGAACAGAATTTGCTGGATTGGACATGCAAAACTTTGGGGTGGAGGATACCAACAGTAAAGGTTGTTACTCTGGGTGAGAGGGTAAGAGAAATTAAGAGATGTAGGGACAGTAGCTGGAGTGCAGAAGTTCGGAGGTTGCCAGGGAGTGACAGTGCATCTGGGTGAATGAGGAGCCCACAGCAAATAAATATAACAAGAGTCTGATCTAAGTTTGAGAATGGCTAAGTTAAATGGCAAGGGGAAGGCTGCTACCTGAGCCAGAGAGCTCCGCTCCAGAAAAAGTAGTTTAAACCCTCCTGTGAAGTTATTGTGCAACTGGGCATGCAATACTTACTGGATCGGCTTCCTCCTCCAGCCTCTGCAGGATCCCGTAGCCGTTTCTTGGGTATTGTTCACGTCTGATGAGTCACAGTGCTTGCAGCAGGCCCAGGCCCAGCTGGACACTACGGCATAGGTAAGGCTACTGACCTTTATTTGCTGGGTTTCTACCCGGTTACCTCGGGCCTCTGCTGTGGCACTGTGCACCATCCGGGGGGAAAAAAAAAAAAAAATCACTCCTGCATTTGGTGGCAATGTCACTTGCAAAACAACAGCCCAGAGCACGTATGAGGGCACTGGTCAAGAATCCCGTTGTGTTTCTTTGTCTTCTGCTACATCCTTTGTGGTCCTTTGTGTTGATTCATCCCCGAGGCCAGGTCCAGGTGTGCTCTCTCGCTTTCGTTTATGTGGGCAGTGACCTGTACCTGTCCATCCCGCAACAATTCGTATCTGAGTAGGGTCAGACATACATGAACCGGAGGCCACCAGAGCCTTGGCAGACTCTTCAAAACTAATCAGTCGTTACAACCGACTTGCTTACAACCCCCACCACAAAAAGCAGCACTCTTGGCTACCTGCCAACATGTACAGAGCATTTACCTCCAGTTCAGGATGATCCTGGAGTAAAGGAGGACATGGGTAGTGAGCCAGGTGGGAAGAAATACAAACTCCAGCACGTTATAAGCAATTAACCCAAAGAAATCTTAGAGCAGAAACTAACTGACCGCAACAAGCATTTACTGCACTTACTACAGTATGTAGTCCTTTTTGGTATAACTTTGAGAATTAAGTTCAGCATGGACACATGATGCTGTAAAGGAACTGAAGTGTGTTCAGGGTAACATCCTACTGTGGACTAAGCCATAGTAAATTGTTTTTGTTAATTATTTCCCAGTGATCAACAGCCTAGACATTCTTTCTCACTACCTCCATTTTAAGGTTCACAAAGGGACAATTCTACCTATTATCTGCTTGAGTGAATCCTATGTTTCCATACTTAGAAAAGCAAAATAGAAGTAAAAAAAGAAAATGCAGTAAATTTTGCATGCAGTTTCTGTTTGTTAGGGCAAATATTTTTTTCAACATACAGGAAGAATATCATGCAGAAGGTAAAAAAAAATCCCCACAATAGATTATTCCTCATCCTCTGCCTTTAAGAGACTACTCTAATAGATAACACAAACAGGTTTGAGCAATGGTAGTAACTGTTTCCAAGTGTATCTTCTCCAAGCCACTGAGGTGCCAAAACAACAGGTCAGGTGGACATGTATTTCAGATCTGCTGAGTCCTGGTCTCATCTCTCTCATGTACCCTTCTGCAATTTTGAGCAAAAGCAGCTTCTATCTACTGCCTATCAGCTAGTGCATTTTTACCAACCTCCAATCCTTGCTTAAATAAAGAAACAAAACCACTTAACTAAACCCAGCCTACCTCTCTGTCAAGTATGCCCTTCTCTTGCAACCTGACCCGACCATCCCTAGTTTCTAACGAGCAGCCCTAGCCACTCCGCTCTCACAGATCCTCCACCGCCCATTAGCAATCGCAGCGCCACACTCCTCCTTCAAAGGTTTCACTGCTCTAATGGCAAAACCTGAGAAATCACTTCAGCTCCTCGCTGCAAAAGCCTGTAGGTCACTGTGAATAAAGTGTTAGAGCCTTCTATTAGATACACAGGCTGTTCTTTATTTACAAAGGTCTGGATGTTAAGAAGACACCACTACAAACAGAAGGAGTATTTATTTACAGATATCATTAGCAATTTACAAGAAAATGTAATAAACAGGTCAGATATGAACAGCTGAAGCACTGAGTAGCTAACTGGATATTTCAGCTATCTTAATTAACTTCAGTATTGCATCAAATGCTGTAAGAGAGCGACAGATCACTAATGCCAAGTTAGTCATTTTCAGTAACAGTTCTCATGGAATTTTTTCCTTCTAAATAATCAAAACAATTGGTCATTGGACCTTATAAGGAAAAGTGCCATACCAAACAGAATTTCATAAAATACAGCTGTTTTAACTTCATGGTTCCCTCCAGCATATCTGCAGCACCTGAATTTTGGGGCTGCATTTTTGTTTTTTTTTTTAAACAAGATGACAAGATAAAACTATTAAAATAATTAGCAGTAGAGTAACTTGCTCAGATGGTTTCATCTGTTCTTACGACAGTGAGAGACATTCAATAAAACCACAGCATAGCAAATTTTAAACTAATAAACACCAATACTTTATTTTTAATAGCAAAGTATTAGCCTGTGAGATTTACTGCCAGAAGGTAGCATACAGTTACACAGACAAGACTTACACAGATAACTGGATCATCCAGAATTACTATATGATTTCAAGAGGGCTTCAGAAAAAATAATACCAGCCCTCTTTTTTCAGGACAAAATCCAAACCAGCAGAGAGTTAAATAAGAGAGGATCTTCTCCTCTGTATCTTATGGTTATACCACCCCTTGAAGCATCTGATAGCAGCTAATATCAAGACAAAATACAGGACTAGACAGAACAGTAGTCAGAATTCCTGTGTCGTATCAGATCTAGGGAGGATAACACTTTTGTGAACTCCAAACAGCAGCCTCCCATCTCTCCAGAGCATCGTTTGAAACATGCAGTTGAGCTTGCCTCGAGTATAGCAAAGTATATGTTTAAGACCTCGGGCGCTGGGATACCTGCCAAGTCACAACAAATATCTACACATAATCTAATCTACTTAAATTTTGAGTGGAAACTCTGTGCCCTTTAGATATATCCCTCAAGGCTACGAATAGCATACTTGTTGGACAGGATGAAGTTTCCCTGTGTAAGTAATAACTGCGCTCTTCTGGCATCTAACCACGCCTCCCGGCTTCTTCCAAAACCAAAGCTCGGGGAGGGAGGAGTGATGAGGATGAAGGTGAGGAGGTTCGGAGATAGGGGCAAAAGGAGATGAAGGAAGAGGAAACAGAGACAAATTATAGGTGGATTAGGAACAACAAGGCTCTCTTAATAAAACAGTTATAAGAAAGCAATCTCTTCCCCCCGCCCCCTTTATCTGGCAGGTGACAAGTCGGTAAAAAAATCCCCAAAATGGAGAATCCTGTGAAGAGGAGAGGGGGCCTAAAAAAGTGAAATGAAGCAAAGCAGAGGCAAAGCAGCAGTGTTAACAAATTGCAAGGCAACGCTCACTGTCCAACAGATTTGAATACAGACAGGATTATTCACAGACTTGGTATGGTCACCTTTTCTTAGGAAAAAGTGGCTAGAAAGAAAGCCAATGAAATCCTTGGGAGCCTGTATGGGCTTCTACAGCTAAAAATAAAATTAACAAAACAGAAATCAAAACAGTTTAGAATACACATGAATGTAAACAAATGGGCATATTTTGACAGCACAAAGCAGTAGTTAAATAACTGCGTTGCCTTCTAAAATGAGGGCATATTACTATTTTTCTTTAAAAGCAGGTGACTATTGGGTTTGAAATTTCATACCACACTTGTTTCTATGACCTATGAACCTTCTGTTAAGAAAAGCTAAACAACTGGATAAATTTTAATAAGAGATCTTTGCATTTGGACTCTAGAAGAAAAATTTCACTGGCAGCCTTACTTCCTACCACTAACCAGTCTCTTAAAATATAATATCTACTAATCCTTTAAAATACTTGGTCTAATTGCACACAATAATGGACAGACTTATCTGAAGCAGATCTAGTGTGGTCTACACTACTTGTTTTAGCAGGATTTTTTTTTTTCTTTACTTCTGACAGATAATGTTACAACTACAAGTTTCAAACTGCAACTGCCCTGCTTACCCAAATCTGAGTACCAGAGGGCAGGCAAGGGAGATGTGGAGACTCGCGCCCATGCCATCAGTGTTTGTAACTGCACAAACGAGCAGTCTTTAAGGAAAAAGAAATATTTTGTTTGGTTGGTTGGTTTTGGGGTGGGAGGTGTCAGATGTTTTGTTGTGCTATCCCAAATAAATTTTTTGTGGATATGTATTACCAGATTTACATATGGTGGTCCCAGCAAAAACACAAAGCGTGGATTCATGACCAGCTAACGCTGGGTAATACAGCCTGACAGCACGGCACCCACCCAAGCTTTCTATCATTAAGAACACATGAGAAAGTAACACATAGAAACTTGGCTGCAGAAATTACATTTCTTTCCTGCCTCCTATCATATCACAGAAATCTGCCTTAGTAAAGAAAGGTATGCATCCCCTTCTGCTGCAGAGAGAGCTGGAAACTCATCTTACTAAACCACACTTGTTACATATTATCGACCACACACAATACACTTATTTCTCACCTGTAGCCATGATAATCTTCCATCCCTCTCCCCAAACACACCGCTCTCCCCCAGCCCCGCCAGTTAGCACAAGCTGCCACCGTGACTAGTGCTGGGGGGAAACATCTGCTAAAGGGCTGGGTACAACATGGTCAAAAAGAGCTGGGGTTATGCAAAGGAATGGCTAAGAAAAATGACACAACGCTACCAAAACAGGTACAATGGCCTGATGATTTCAACATGTCCCCTTCTGAAATAATTCGTTTCCTTACCAAAGCAGGGGGGGTGCTTTCAGAGGAGCCTGCATCCCAAATGGAAACATGAGAACATGTCAGACATCTGTATTTCAGTCCTACTGTTACCACAGCAGTCACCGAAACTTCAGGGTTTGTACCCAAAAGGCTGTACTTGCAAAGATGAGGGCTGATACTTCCCTTGAATTACAGGGTCACAGAAACTATAGCATTGTGAGGCATCGCTTTAAAAAAAACAAAACAAAACACAAAACAACACAACACAAAACAACCACTAAACCACTGAAGAATCACTCAGCATGGATATAGCTATGGTACAGATAATTGCTGCCAGTTAACCTCAAGGCCTGATCCCTCATCAGATTTGATAGCTGCCTTGGCAAGCAGCTTCAGCAGTTAGCTTCTCATCTCTGGACCCAATCCCAAAAGCAAAGCAGCTATCTCCAGAATTAGGTAACTCCACCTAAACAAGCACCTTGTTTACTGGGTCGACCATAGGCAGAGGCAACCGTGCCCAGCCAAGCTGGGCCGGACACAAGCCACCTCCTTGCTGGAGGCCGGGCTGCGTGGCAAAAGCAGTGCCAGGCTCAAGCGCCCATGAGCAGCTCGGAGGCAGGGGCTAACAGCTCTGGCACAGCACCTTGGCTAACGCTTTGGGATTGGAGATGGACACATCTGTCCAGCTGTCACGTTGAACAAAGCACAGGACAGCACTCTGTCAGCCTGTTCAGAGATTAGTTATTTTGCGCATGCCTCCAGACTGAAACAGTTCAAGGTATGGTGCTTCTTCCTCCTTGCCTTTCCTTCTCGCACTGGTGCTTGTCTGGCCACACAGTGTACCAGGCCAGAGAGCTAAAACGGTCAAATTAACCCTACAGAAAAAATGCTGACCATTTCCACGCAGTCTAAGTCTTCGGAGTGGCTTAGTGCCAGCACAAGAGGAGGCGAAGAGCCACCATCTCAGGTACAGGGATGAGCACGTCGGGATTCCCGCAGCTCTAGGCCAAACTGCAAATCACTGAGAAACTGCACCCACAGATTTCCTGTGGTCTCTTGGCACTAACCGGATTGAGCAGCTGTTCAGAGTCAGGAACAACAGAAATTTCAGGACCCTGCTAAACAAGGGGATTTGGCACCACCTCCGTCTTGCAGATTCAACGTCCAAGAGGGCGGCGAGGGGAACCAACCTGGCAGAACAGATTGAGCACAACAGACTAATGGAGTATCATGGCACTGTGAGATGCTCTCACCTTAGCAGGGGTGATGAGAGGTACTAAATGACTAAGTTCGTATTATTGGCGGCGCATATATTTCCTTGAATAAACTTGGTCAGAACTAAGTCTGCCAAACATCGACAATCACAACAGAGAAAAGCACTGGGCAACTGTTTCAATTCACTATTCCCACTACAGTGAAAATAAGGTAGAAGTTTACAGTCTTCTGCACCAGAGATGGCTACCACCCACAGAGACCAATACAGGGGCTTCTGAAAGGTGAATTAAAAAAAGTATCTACTATACTTATATAACATTACCTTTCATATTGAAATTCTATCTTCTGATTTAACAGGAAGCAAGGCTGCCATGTGATGAGATTGAAGAGTCTCAGAACAGTATCAAATCCAAATAAATACTTTTTGCCTCATTTCAATATTGAGGAAAGATGGAGAATAGTTTTCTGGACATACAATTTGTGATGGTAGCATGGCCTCTTGCTTGGAGCATGTTTTCAAAGAAAGCATGAAAACATGAAGGTAAAGAGAAAATCAAATAAAACGTAACACAATTTTTAAAAGTTGAACTACATCAAACATCCAACTTTTCTTCAACATGACAAAATAGTCTTTATATAAAGGAAGCACAACAGTTCTAGTCTCACTCAGTAGGAAATCTGTTATACTACCACCTGAACAGTGGTTTGTTGAGCTGAGAAGAGAGGGGTCAGTTCAAGAATAGTATGGCAGGAAAAGCAGCAGATCCAGAGGAGATGACAACAGATTTCTTTCTGAAAGGTGGAAGGATGTTATTTATGGACTTCTGCCAACACTCGTCTTCAGTCTTTTTTGTTTCAACATTTTCATTTAGAATTTTTTTTATGCCTTTAAGTGAGCACTACCAAAATGTGTAGAAAATACGAAACTAGGAGGTAGCAGAAGTACAGTGCAGACTGAAACAACACACAAGAAAAACTGCAACAAATCTTAAGGACAGCCGCAACAGAAATGGGATGAAAAGTAACAACAAAGGACAGAGTAACGCACTTAGAGACTAGTGGTTTCTGCTGAAAAGTGATGAATCATTAGTTGGAAGTAGCAGAGAAGGAAAAAGTTTGTGTATAACCATCATATAAGCAGCTAGTAAAAGTCACTAAAGAGAGCCGGTTCAGAAGAAAGAAAATATAATGATTCAAAAAAGCAGCTGTATTTCCAGTTCAGAAAGGGGCATACAGATGCCACTATAGCAGACTATCAAGATCTTGCTGGGAACACCAAGTATAAATCTGGTAATACATATTCACAAAAAATTTATTCGGGATAGCACAACAAAACATCTGACAAAAAAAACCAAACACAAAAACCAAACAAAAGGTCTTAATAAGCACACCAATGAGACAATCAGCAGGGCTGGCATAAAGAATAAGTGTAAGCTTATCATAACTAAGTTTAGGCTGGAAATTAAAAGAGTTCCTAGCCAACAAAATTCTGGCTTTAAGTTTACATGTCACAAGATGGAGATGTGAAGAGAGGGAAAAAACGTAACTAGTTCACAAGTGGATCTATACAGGTTCACAGACAGACAAACACGGTTTCTGTGACAGCAAGGCATTTGGCTCAGCCAGGGTGATTTGTTCCAGTTCTGGGTCCCTGAATTCTCATCAGAACACAATGATGGTCCTAGCGGGTCAAGAGCAGAAGCCCATCCAGCCCAGCATCCTTGCTGCAGTAACAGCAGATCATGAAGAAGGCAAGTGCGTAGTATTTTGGGGAAGTATCACCATTTGTGATTTGGGGACTTCCTGTGCTAGGTAGATTTAATAGCCCTCTTTACCACTAATTTGGCAGTCCCCTCTTATGCCCATGTAAGCTTTTTACTCAGAACATCCCACGGCAAGGAGTTCCACAGCTCAATTTCACATTTTATTCACAACTGCTTTCCTTCAGCTTGTTCTGAACCCATCTCCCACTATTTCTCGTTCCTCTCAGTTAATAATTTTGCTCCTCCTTCATCCCATCTATGCCACTCATGATTCCTTTATGATCCCCTGTCTGTAATATGAAACCTCTATTGTATTCTCCCTTTTGTAGTCTCTTACCAGGCTGAAAAGTCTAAGCCTACTTAGGCCTTCCTTGCATGGAAGCTGTTTCACTACTTTGTTCGTATTCATCACATCCTGTATTTTCTCCATTCTACATATATCTTTTGTACAGTATTCAGGAGACAGACACACCACGGATTGCTGCCTGTTTTATTTCTTTCCTAACAATTCCCAGTGTCCACCGAAGTACTACAGATAGTAAGCTTGACATCTACATCAGGCAAGTCAGCATAAACTTGAATAACAACAGGGGGGCGGCGGGGGGGTGCGTGGGAGGATACATGAAAAAATACAACATACTGGTGAGGAGGCAACACAACTTTTGGAAAGGGAAATCAAGCTCTGCGAAGCAAGTGGAGTTCTCTGAAGTTCTCTTTACCTACAATAAACATGTAGGTAAGGGAGATGCAACTGAACAGCATGCAGGTATACCTGCACTGAAGTGGCTAGAGACTGACAGACAAAGCTGAACAGCCTGGTAGTTACTGCCTCTTCCAATAAAAGAGCTGGAGATGTGAAATGGAATGATGAAGACAGGGCTCAAGAAGGAAACATACCTGTTCTTCACGCACTTCTGCTGTGGAACTCCTTGCAACAGGGTGTTTAGACACTTAAGAGTTTACAAAGGCTCAAGAGGTCACAGGAAGAAGTTCATGGAAAGAGTCCAGTAAGGGTTAGTAAATACAAACCTGCTATGTCTGGCTCAGGAAGCCTTTGACAAGCAAATTACTGAAGATCAGGAGAATACTCTGGGAAAGCTATCCCTACACACTTGTCCTGCTCCTGTGCCTTTCACCACACCTTTGGTTTTGCCACTGTCAGAAACCGAACACCGGGCTTTGATATGCACACAAGAGCAATTATTCTTACTAAATAAAATGCAAACAGAATTTGATCAGCATTTATCAGGTTGATTAAAAGTAGTATTTGCCATCTCAGGCCTTGATTGGGCTGTTAAGACCTGTGATAACAGTTCTCTAACAACTCTTGATTTGAAAGCAGGACAATTCCTCTGTTAATTTACACAAGAATGGACACTGCTGTCAGGAGGTACAAATGCTAAGTCAAATCCAGCATATTTTACTATCGGCAGAATGAGTAGGATCACATTTCACCATGCTGCCAAACACTTGCCATTATAAGACAAACTCTCCTCTACGTAAGACAACTTATGACTTTGCCAAACTGCCATTGTTTGGGTTGAAATTTTACAAGTTAGTGTCTGCTTCGGTATTTTGTTTCTTTACTTTTTATTCATTCAAAACAGTACAGCCATTTAAAAAAAAAATAAAGGTTAGTGCAAAAAAAGTTTTGTCTGTGTCAAAAGAATCTGGCAGACTTTTCCTACTTTTCCTTTTCCTAGAGTTTTGAACCCCTGTCCTTTGGGATGGAGACTTGAAATTAGACAGGGATAGTGGGAGAGCTGTCATTCCTGTGAACTCTACCCAAATTTGGCCAATTTCTTGATTACTTATTCCACAAGCCCTTTAGTCATTCAGAAACCACTCTTTTGAGTCAGATAATTGAACGCTGTCCTAGAGAACTCAGATTCTACTAGAGATCTCTGTGTCATTTAAATTGAACGCTACAGAAGAGGTCATTAGTTTTCCAGGTCCTTGGCATGGGTCTACAAGGAGTGATTTGCAGAAATACTTAGTGCCTGCAGCTGCAGTGGAAGGCAGTGAAAGCCGCGTTCTAAACAGATTATGAAGACAATGGTTTTGAAAAACTCGGCCTAGTAATCTCAAAACAGGTTCTCCCAAAAAATGCCCTCAGAAAAAACACAACAACCGTTTACTTTACTCTTACTCTGCGTTTTATCCTGTAAATGCTCCGCAGGCTCTCCTGCTTTGGTATCAAGGTGCTTACAGTACAAGTCTCATGATGCAGGTGGGGCAAGCAGTCTCTCTCCATCACAAGAGTCAGAAACAATATACAAGCAGCTAGGTATTTCACAAAGGTATGGACTGTGGCTGTAGGGCAGGATTTCTCAAAGTATCCAGAGCCTGAAGCAAAACATCAAACGTGCTAGAGAGCATACCAGAACTCTGTATAAATATGTTCCATTGTCAAGATCCATGTATAAGTTTCCAGCCAGCAAACTGGCTTGTGAACTCCCATCTGTGGGATACATACAGCTCTGAGAACTAGCATCCTACTGGGTATTTGCCTTCAGTGATCCAGGGCCTGAAAAGTAGGATAGCATAGGAGTGCCCATGGCGATGACTGAGAGGAACATAATTTGGCTTTGTGTAAGAGAGGGACAGCCGAATTTACTATTTTATTTAAAAACAGTAGTGTCAGCCACTGTTGTTAAGTTAGCATACAAAATTAAGCAGGGTGCATATATGAAACTGCAAGTACTGCAACTGCTTTTTCCCCTTTCCTTTCCACAGGTCTCAGTTCTCCTTAGAGTAACACTGTAAGCTTGTCAGGGGAAGGACAGATGCCTGCTGTTTTCCTTTTCAGCCTCTAGTACACTGAATCCTAAAAATGGATGCTACTTTTTTTTTTTTTTTTTTTAAAGACATGAACAAAGCAACACAACTCCGAAAGCCTCCTTTAGTTCTATTTATTCTTACCCGGTCATCAGTGCTTAGAAACAAACATTCTTCCTGTCCACTGCTCTCCTGTGAAAGACCACAGTATCTATAGTTACTGGAGAAGAGCGCTTCAGTTATCTAGGCTCCGATCCTTCCCATGCTTTACTTTTCAGCTTGCCCCAGAAGGCTTGCTTTCTCAGAGGATACCAGAACCAAGATTTCTCTCTTTCCAAAGGCAGCTACTGAAATTCTCTCATCACTGGGAAGCTCATCGTTCCTTAAAAGAACCAAATACCAAGATCATATCTGAAACTGAAGAGCTAGAGAGTCACTTGTGATCAACTTACAACTTCCAGCCAACTTGCCAGGCCTCCCCTGGTGCAAGGAAAGTGGTGAGACGGCAACTCTAGCCCTAAGAAAAGCTGTCAGAGAACACAGGCTTTTAAAAAACAGCTACCAACTTCCCCCAAACCATTTTTCCTTCTTAGTTGTAGGTCTTCCTGTTAAAGGAAAGCATGTTGGGCAGGTGGCACACACCACCACAGTAACACTGCGCAACTCTCACCAGAAGGACAGAAATAGCATCAGAAACAGCACCTCAACTTCCTTCAAAATATCCATGATTTTCTAGCAGCCCTAAGAAGCAAACACCATGATAATTCCCCATCCTAAGAATGGAATGGCATGAGGGAGCAGGGGGAGAAGGACTTTAAGAAGCAAGAATCTTTCCTATTCCTTTCTTAAACCATGCCTGCTTACAAGAGGCAATCTCACACAAATACAAGATATTTTTGGCTGATCTTGCTGGGCTGTTTCTCCTTGGCCATTTGGAAATCAAATTTATTAAATAAAATATTGTATTTTTGGCTAGACGTAGCTTAAGAGCTTTCCTCCTTAGAATCCATGAGAAGATACTTCCCTCTTCATTTCAGTGAAGCAGCACAAATTTGTGGCTAAGAAATTTTGGGCTTAATTCTGAAAGGAACAAACAAACAAGCCAAAGTCCAAGTTCACACAAATATCCTCTCAGGGCAGTTGTTTACTTTACATAATTCTTCCAGCTGTGCAAAAGGTGCTCTAAACAAACAGAGCACATTGCAGAAGAAAGGGAAGCAGCTCAACACAACCTGCACTACGGCAGAGTTCTTCCCTGGGGGGTGAGAAGTCAGAGCCCAAGAAGCCGCTGCGGCACACAACACAGGGCAGCAAGACCCAGGACCTGAAACTCTGTCAGCAGATGGACATTTCTGAGGGTTCATCTCAAGGAATGTGTTAAGAAGAGCACACAAGAATCTGCTGAAGCATTCAAGTAGTCAGAGGATTGACATATTTTGCAGGTATATCCTTGGCCACAATCTGCTAGTGCTTTATCTATAAACTACTTACCAATACACAAGTATCCCTCTGTTTCCTAGTGCTCCTATGTCACAGCGTACCATCAGACTAAGCGGTGCAGAAATAAGAACACAAACATTTTTCTTTTGCAACTGATGAGTAATATGTGACTGAAAAATGATGAAAGCAGAGTAGAAAAGCAATCTGGTACGGGAAAGTGGTACATTAAAAAAAGTAGTAATGAAACATTCAGGAGAGGATGAATCGAAACAAAAAACAAACTGAGCATTTCCTATAAGTCAAATATTTCAAAATACTAAACAATAAGAGACTTGATTATGAAGAAATCTAAACACATGCAAAAATAAAAGGGTCAGATCAACAAGGTGTTTTGAAGTATTATTAAAATGATGGTCCACCTTGAGAAGGTAGTTTTCAGATGCACTGACAACTCTGGACAACCTTATTTTATGCTCTCCATTTTTCTTAAGAGATATAAATGAAAGCTATTGTTGAGGAAAATTGCACGAACTTGGAATAAACATGAAAGAGTAACAAGATGGGAAACAAGTCGTTACTAGACAGGAAAAGAGAGAAAGCAGAAATCCAGAAAACCTGAAGCAGAATAACAAAGTTTAATCTTTTTGAGGGCAGTGGGACGCAGTGATGATGGCAAGGAACACCCACTCTTCTGGTCCTCTTTTACTGTAAGTAATTTATCATGGGCTTGAACTCTTCTCTGTCTTAGCGTTTTAAATAGAAAAGCTCCTCTTCAGTAAATACATTCTCATCTTTAAAACATAATTATGATCTGAAAGTTGACGCTATAAATAGCACTAAGGAGCTTCATATTCACGTTTTCTTGATTTCTGTATCAATTTACTTGATTGCAACAGTCAAGCATATGTCTTCTGGTCCTCCAGACTGAAAGGAGTTCTTATGAGGGTTAGTCCTAAAGAGGTGTTTGACAGGGTGACAGTTTTGAGTTTACATCCATAAATAATAGCTGAAATATCAATGTGTAACTGTAAATACATATGTATAAAGCATTCACAAATGTTTAGCAATTTTCTTAAGAAAAGCAAGTATCTGAGTAAAAAAAAAAAAAAATTAGATGAGGGAAACTTAAAAAAAAATAAAAAGAATACATATTCCACTAATCCATACTGGCATGCCAGGAAAACTTAAAGACAATTTGGAACAAACTTCACAAATTTTTACAATTAGGAAATACATGAGGAATAACATCATGAATAAGTCTTCAAATTAGCAAGTGACCAAGAAGTATACGCTTTGCCAATTTCAGTTCAAATCAAAATACTTCATGATACAAGCATATTTTTAGTACTTTTACAAATAAATGAATTCTTTGGAATAAGATTCTTCACTCACTAACATTCTCTTTTTTTTTTTTTTCCTGCAGTGTCAGAAACAGCTATTTCAAGATGACTTTTGCAAATCTGCAAATTGAAAGGGACAATCAACATGTAATCTCACATGAAGTTAGTGTGTGTGAAAAAAGGACAAAAATCTTTTAAATATGAATCTTGGAAAAGTTGGGTTTTTTTTCCTCTTCACTTTAATGACTGTCTGAAATTAACTACTGCACTAACCTGATGACACACTTATTTATTATATTTTCTTATGCCCGTTATTCAGCTGCTGGCAGTGATACAACTTCATTTAGCAATAGCTTGGACCCCTCAAGTAAGGGAATGTGTACATAGTAGCTCTCTAATCTTGCTGCCCAGCTGCTAAGACAGTCACATGAGTCACTTGCTGCCTTTAGAGCAACACACACCACTTGCTGAATTTAGAGACATTCTCTGTTTCTGCACTGGCCATACATACAAATTGAGTAATACCCTATCCTAAATCACACACAAAACGCTCTAGGTGTTTTATTCTTTTTTAATTTCAACTGGTGAGTCAAAGAACATATTTTTTATTAATGCAGTTAGCAACCCAGCTCCACAAAGTGATTTATGTACCGTTTTTCAGCATTATCGTTTTCACTCCAGTTAGGCTAACTTCAGGAATCAGTTCAAATGTAGGTAATTTCATGTAATTGTTCAGTGAAAATCCAACCCTGGAAGAACGAAGAACTCTATCTGCTAGGACGATCCAGTATACAGCCTTGGAACAAAACACTTCACAACAATTCCTTCCTTATCAGGATTTTAAACTGTGACTGTTTGGAACACCACCTTATTCAACAGGCTATTTAAAAACAATTTACATAAAGACTGGCACAGTTACTTCCATGCAGCACTTCAGTCTACATACATAAAACTCCTTGTTGAAAATACTTTATTTATTAACATAATCTATAGGTACTATGTAGGAAGTACTATCACATACAAACAGTACACAGCCTTACAGCAAAACCCTGTGAGGATATCCTTCTTTCGACTGTCACTGCATCCTCAGCGTAGGCCCTATGATGTTTCATTTTACTCTGTATCACATACCATCTTCTTTCCCATATTCTCCCTGTGTCTCATTATGGCACTATTCTTGTATCATGGTTGTATATGGAAGTGATCAACAACACAACGTATTATGCTCTAGTCATACGTGTTCATAGACTACCGGCGTAACAAAAACCCCACAGAATCATACTTCAAGGTACAGGGCTAATGACACCAAAACCGAGGAGACTTTTAGATTAGATGAAACACACTTCTCCAGTTCAAAAATACATTGGCCTAAACTGCAGAAGGTGTTTTAGTGTGCCTAAAGAAGAAAGCAGCGTGTCAAACCTTACCTAAGTCTATTAGTTTCAAGCACAGCCAAGCTTGCCTTAAAATGGTCTTTATAGACTTCTTGCCAGTAGGAAATCACAGTAGGCAATGTCCCAGCTTGCCGGTCGAGCAGCAGCAGCACACTTTCAAGTTAAATACTCTAAGCTGTCAGATAACATTAAATAGAGCTCCATAACTAGCCAGAATCGAGTATCAAGTAGTAACAACCAACGAAACTTTTCACTCATGTTGTACCATTCTGAATTAGCATTTGCAAAAATAAATGAAAATGGTTATTGCTAAGCTGTTTCAGCAAACTTTGCACTGTAATTCAACTAAGTACAAGCAAATTCCTTATACTGGTATTTAATACCTAAAAAATTCTAGTCACTGATGTACACAGTGGCAGTCAACCTACAGTCAAATTTCAGACTAACACACACATATCTACTGTTCTTAGGAGTAACATCTAAGATTTCTGAAGTGAAAAGATAAGGCAGAACTATATTTTTCTGTTGTATTTTTTGCACTTTACAGAATTTTCTGCCAGGTCAGTATTGCTGTTTCCCACATTTGTGTGACTCCTTCCACAGCGACAGTATACAATTACAAAAATTGAATGAGGAAAATACAACTTCAGAAAACAAAGTGCAGAGGAACATGGGGCAAGATTAGCAATTGAAACTACTAATCCAGATGAATCTCAGTCTCCAAATCCAGCTGGAATAATTTCTCATCCTCCTTTACTCTATCTTTCCCATCATCAGTATAGCAATCCATTCAGGTATTTGGCTATCACAACATAATATTCTACATCAAAATTAGGAATTGCTACCCTAAACCCCCCCCACTGAGAAAAGGTTTTTGCAGATGCCATTTTTAATCAACAATTTGTCTCGAATAACCAGAAAGCCTTAAAGCAGGCCAAACCATGCTGACATATAAAACAATTCTTGGAAAAAAGGCTGCAGTTTGATAAGGCACGTATTATGCATTCTATTAAAGCAGCCTCTCTCCTTAAGAATTCAAGTTAACGGGTATATTTCTGTGATAACCTGAGACCTTTCAGATGGACTCTAGTAAGAGGTAGCTGCCTGGAATAAAAACATTGCCTACGGAATGATGTATGATGGCTTAGTGGATTAGCATGTTAAAAGCGTAATCTCTTCTGACACAGCTATTTATAAGTGGTCCTAAAAAAAGTATAAAATGTTAATTCTGTTTTCCAATAAACATAACTTTTGATCTGCTGGTCAGAGGTGTTATGCATAATAATCACAGCAGGAGTACAATGCTATTTGTATTTGTTTGGAGGAAAAAGCATGAGGACAATTCCGTGCAAATAACAAGAAAAAAAGATCACGGAGCAGAATTCAATTAAAGGCAAATATACCAGCGGGAAATGGTAATTCTGACAAAACAAAACATTTGTTTTCCCAGGTATAATCCACATTACTAGAAAGTCCACTCCAAAGCCATATAACATTTACATTCAGGTTTTATAATATGCACTTCCAACACTGGACTAAAACACTGTGTGCTACTAGGTCAGTACCATATCACTTTTCTATGTATCACTTTTAATTCTGAATTCAAACCCACAAAACCAACAAACTCACTAACCTTAGAAAGCACTTTATCATGCACTGTCTGAATGTAGTAGAAGAGCTTTGTGTTTGTACAGCTCCCAGAAATAATCATGACAGGGTTCTGAATACCTATGCATGTCTAGGTACCTAACCTTTTTACCTCAAAAAAAAAAGTTATGGATGTACATGGACAGGACATTTCCCCCCCCTTTGATCAAGTTCTGAGGGCTTTGTTACTGAAAACTACATTCTTCTAAATTTACGTTATGTATTATTTTCATAAATATATTACTATAACACGCATTCCCTTACTGAGGGATCCAAGCCATTGCTAAATGAATCTCCCATGACATCTAAGTATTATTTAGTTGGTTGAAAATATCATCAGATTAGTAGAGTAGTTATTTTTCTTCGCCTTCAAGACAGTTAAATATTTTTCCAAGATATTTAGCAAAAGGATTTTTGTCCTTTTTAAACACTCTAACTTCATATGTGGTTACATTAATTGCCCTTTCAAGTCACAGACTTGTAAAAATCATCCTGAAGTGTCCATTTCTGATACTGCAGGAAAAAATGAAAATGTCAGTGAGTGAAGGAAGGATCCTATTCCAAATAATTAATTTATTTGTAAAAGCCAGAGTAAAGCAGTTCCCTGTTCACACTGTAGAAAGAGACCAGTCCTTCACTGCAGGTCTGCTCCTTCCACATTCAAGACACTGCAGTTCCATCATTAAGCAGCATCCCCTGCTGAGAAGCACATGACTCTACTGTTCCATGATGTACCCTCAATGACCACCAGTTTCCAAATGATGCTAAAAAAAATTACTGGTTTTAACCTATAAAACCCTGAACAGCTTGATTCTTGACAACCTGAAAGATCACTCCTTTTCATGAGTGCCACCTGAAACAATCTCAAATGCATGTTACAATAAAAAAAAAAAAACAGGTGGGGAAATAGCACTCGCTCCCTGAGAAGCATTTCAACTTTAACATAGATCTCTTATTCTGAGACAGGCTTAAAATGTTAGCATTGCAGACTATACAGTTACTACTGTGCATTTACTAATGACCTACCTAGAATTTGATAGATGGAAATGATGATATTTGGAAAGCATGAAGTAGAGGCTGAATATCTTGGAGGTCACAGTGAAGAACTGTCAGCATCCAACTGGATTTTAATAAGCTTTGCCAGAGGAACCCGGGACATGCATTTTTATTGACTGTTTGTTCAATTTCATTTGTTTTGTTTTATAGAAAAGCACTGTTGAAGAGGCCCAGGAAACTTTCAAATAATCTGGTCAAGATCAGACAGGAAGAAAAAGTCTCCCTCTTCCATCTACAAATTCTGTAGTTCAGGTTATTTAATAACTTTGCCAGCCACTGCAACGTACTCAAAAAATATCAAGAAACAGACATCCTAAACAACTGATGAATGCAACAAGTGGAGGGGAAAAAAAAGAATAAATTTTTATCTTCATATAACCAGTCTAAAAATACCCAAAGCAAGAAGATAGAATACTTGCGCTTCAGGCCTGAGCTCTGCCACGCACGGGGGGGAGTACACCTGTTTTTGACTACATACTCTCTCAGATGTACCCCCAAACACAAAACCACATTATGAATTTACAAAGTTGCTAAGTAACAGTTCATTCGTAAGAGGGATACAAATACATTATGATCTCCATCCACTAGACCTCTTAACCTTCCCACAAAGGCCCAAGTTACAAAAAGTTTGGGGGGGGGGGAATAATGTATGGATAATCTTCAGAGCACTGTTGGCAGCAAAAATGGTGGCAAATTTTTACATATATTTGGGAAGGAAGAATTAACAAATCAGTTAAGCTCTGCCTTCCTTAAACTACGAGTCTTACTATCTCAATGAAACAAATGCGATTTGAGTACTACTTCACATAACAGTTACAGAACACTTGCAACTTGACAGCCAATTTCTGCCTGCCTTTAAGCTTCTTTGTTAAGCTACCTACATAAAACCCTTATGCTAAAACTACCACCAAATATCGAACCACCTCCTTTATGATGAAAGTCGGATGCTTAGCAGAAAGGATTATTTGACTTTCAACCACAGTTTAACAACCAAAACTATGACAGGAATAGGGGAGGTTTAGGGCATCCATGAAGTCTTTGAGGGTTTGCTCAGAGCTGAGAGACTTTCTATGGCTTGATTCCTGATGAAAAGTGCAACAAACAGCACAATACTCAAGTACTTATTCAGACAAAACCTTTAGGGAATTCAATCTGCCTAATGAAGAATTGTGGAGTTCACCTCAAGATAACTGAGTATATTATCAGTTTCGAGGTTGCAACATTACTGTGTGACTGAAATCACAAATTCAGAGGATTTATGTATTTTGAGAGACAGAGGGGCAGTGATTTAAGTCATCAGAGCCCCTTCCTAACCACACCTCCCTTTTCACTCAAGGCTTGAATCAAGATCCAGTCTTCTTTTATGTTCAGTATTTTTATTAGGCAAACTACAGAAAAACAGAAAATAATAATACATATTCAACCTCCCAAACTAAAGCACCTTTCTACTCCAATCAAATGAACGAGTAATCAATGCAGTTAGAAACTGCTTATATGCACTTTCCTCTCAGTACAAATATTTAAGTATAGTGAAGAGTAAGAAGTTTGTTTTACATGATGCATAGATAAAAACTGTACTAGAAACTGAAATGTATAACTCAAGGTGGACTTAACTTACTTGTTCTCAAATATTCTGAAGTGGTCAAGTTTTCAAAGGTAAAATAATATTATACTACAGGGGAGACCTCTAAAACCAATTTTTTTCTGAAAGTGTAATCTGTATTTCTGTTTGCCTTCTACAGCAATTCATGCTAGGACTATCAGGAGTTCTTATGAGAAATAGTGATACCACATATTTGATTAATGCCACAAGGCTGCAAAACCTGACATCTTTTCCTCACAGGCTAGTTTAACATTCATCCAGTTTGGGACTACTCCCATCATCCAAATACCACTATGAGTAAGTTTCCCATGTTACTCTACACCCAATTTTTATACTTGTAGCATCATCAGCACAAGGTAATTCCACAGTACTCCACAGCACAATTTTTGTAGTACAAAAATGATCCATATCAACACTTACTGGGACACAAATTCATTTCAAGAGAACGAAAGTGTTTTAAATAAGTGAAAGAACTGCTGGGTTCAGAAAAGAGTGTATCCAAAAGAAAAGGATACACTCATCCAGCTAAGACAAAAACCCTTTAAAATTACAACTAGGAAAACATTACATTTTACAAGTAATGAGAAATTAAACGAGTTTGATATAAATATTTCATATATACTTTTTAAAGCAATTTCAACACATATTAAAAACAGCCTGAATAATTAGGATAATTAACATATTATGATTCTTGGTAACTTTTTAAGTAACAAATAATGTAACTTTGTTGTTTAGGAATAGAGCTGATTTCATTGTACTGGTATGCTTATAACTGTACTTAAACACCATTTAAAATAGCATGTAGCAACACCATCCTTTGACAGATGCAATAATATTTTTATTACTTTTTCTGAAACTGATTAAAATATAGCCATAAGCTATATGTTTGTGCTGGGGTATAATTACAAGTGGTTTAGTCTAAACACAATCCCAGTATTCAAAAGAATTAAAGAAAACTGTCAAGTCACAGAGGGGAAAAAAAAAATCTACAGATTCAAATTAACTGGCTTTTATAGTGATCAGCTATGTCTAAGCTCTTCTCCAGGCTACGTGGTTCACAGTTTCCTAGTGTCCTAGATGAAACAAATTATGCATGTATTGACCACAATAACTTCCAGTCAACAAAATAAGCTTGAACAATGTCTATGTTTAGCTTTTAAACAGAGCACAAAACCCTGACAGGATTTTACATTTGTTTTATTTTAGTTTAATACTCACTCTTCCTAAAGTA
>NW_008825547.1:4614955-4621881 GCF_000699105.1 Pygoscelis adeliae
GGAAAGAGCACCAGTAACTGATAAGAGGTAGCTAACACCATAAATTTATGCCTTTGGAGTGCATCATCTGATGAAAATGTATAGAACAGCTGTAGGCAATTTCTATTTTTACATATTTACATTGTATCGATACTTCCATGTGATAAACACAGTATTATTATTAAGCCTTGCATGTAGGCAGCTGTAGTAAATGCACAATTAGAATAAATGAAAATTCCACACGTGACAGTAAGAGTTTGGAGAAACTTAACATTTACAAACTTGTAAATCTTTTATTACTAACTATACAGGCTTGATTAAAATTTAATAGTAAGCTGCCAGAATCTCTCTTTCTGCCTTTTCTTTGAAAAGGTCTCTTAAAAAAAAAAAAAAATTCCTGTATCTCAACTGATTCAAAAGACATGACATTCTCCCTAAACAGCCAGATGTTTCCTTAAAATATGTGTGCGTGTATACCTCTATTACATATAAATGTAACATTCATGATAAATACATATACCACACAATAAACAGTTTTATTAGAAGCGACAAGCACTTTGGACAGTAAAATCTGATTTGCATACACAGGGTCTTTCTGCTGTTCAAACATTTAGTGTAGTGAGATCTCATGAATTTAGAATCAGATGATCTGCAGGGCTTTTTAGAGAAGTCATGCACTGGTAAATCTGATACCCTGTAGTATACAAATACATACTCAATAAATGAAGCAGGAAGATAGGCTTTCTGACATTGTCCTTGCTTTTTGATTACTTGGCAATTCACAGTAAATGTGCATAAGACCAAACCAGCCATCTACATCTTATTTCATGAGAAATACTTCAGATTTGGCAGTCTCCAAAGTGTAATGCGACCCACAACCATGAAGAAAAGCTTTTAGGGTGAGAGTTAGCGATACACAGTGTCAGGCTAACAGCTAAATTACCTGTACAATACGTAAGTAAGTCCATGTGCAATCTGCATGGTTAAATGATATCAAATAAAGTATTATTTACAACAATATGGAAGAGATTATTAGTTGTTATGCTAACTTTAGTAAAAAAACAACTTAGACAAATAATTCCCTTTAAACACTTTCTAATCTGATTTCTAGGGATATTCTCCTTTGAGAGAGGAATTTAGCACATTAAGTGCAAAAGAAGATTACAGCAATTCAGTTTACTGTAACAGATACTTTTTGCATTTTTCCAAGTTCCTTTACATAGTTATTTCTTAATTGCATTTGATGGCAATTCTAGGTTTTACTTTCCTGATTCCCACTTGACTTCTCAAAGCTGATTTGAGCTATTTTACTTCAGAGTTCTGAGTTACTGTTCTGTGTATTATAGCCACATTTGTCAACGTTCATTTGTTTTTGTATCTCACATTTTGGTTTTATACTAGTTCAGCCCTGGCTTTTTTTCCTTCTCTTTCCTTTCCTTTCAACAAATAAAATAAAATTATGTACATCAGGCCCCATTCTACTCTCTTCGTGCCCCCTTGTAAGCCTATCAAAACCACTAGGGTAGGGCATGCGTAAAATAGCCCATCACTCTGGCCATGTATTTTAATGTATTTGACATGGTATCTCTACACTCTGGACAGACAGTGAATTAGGAAAGGGACAGAAGTTATTACAGAGAAGGCTATAATAGAAACTGATCTATTCCTTCAACATGAGAATAACTATATAAGCTTTTCCACTCTTCACTGTCAAGTATGTACTTACACAGTCATCTCAAAACCCCGGTATGTATGGTGGGTAATTTTAATGCCATGATCCTACAGTAACTGTTTACAAGACAGGCAGGGTCCGTTTAAATATTAACAATTTTAATATATCCTATGAGAAGGCCCCATCCTTTATTGACTGTTATCACATAACTATTTTTAAAAGCATGTTATATCTCGACAAAAATTAAAAAAACCCCTCTAAGTCTATTCATTTCTGCTAATCTGTCCTTCTAAGATGAGACAATAACAGGTGAACACTGATACTGAAGTAGACAAAAAAATACTTTAACAAGCCAATCTAAATAAAAGTAAAACTGAACTTGCATTAATGGTGACCAGTTCTGTTCAATATTAGGTTTTCACAACTTGCATACAATTAGAATTTTTCGCATTTGATGTTTGGTGGACAGCTGTTCATTTAAAATGCATTAATAACTGCAATCTATTCAATTTCAGATAAAGGGTCACTATATTCCTTGAAAAATTAAAAATAAAATATAGGCAGCTGTATAAGTGATTATATTGAGAGTTAATCAGTGTTTTACATTCAAGTTACAAGTTCACACAATTTAAAAATAAAAATAAATTTAATTAAATTCTAGATGTGATTTTTTCATTAGCAGGTAAAATACACAACGCTATTATCCAAATGTTCAGATAAATGCAAAAAAAATCCCCCACACTTCAGAAATTTAAACATTTTACATTTGATCAATACAAAAATGTTACTTTGTTCTAATATTTGAATTATTTTTAAATAGTTTTTTAAGGCTACCTAAACATTTGGTAATTGGTTAAAGATGCTTAACAGTTCAGTAGATAGATACTGCACATTTCTTTCAAAAGTAATGCAAGCTAAATCCTCACTAGTAACAGATATTTAGAGAATATCTCCTTGAGAGCAAGTGCCCTATCACTTCGGTGGTGGTGGCTGCTAGCTCCTTTTACCTCTACACTGATTTGAGAATGGTCTAATTGCTCCAACATATTTCATGTTTTCCAGAATATCTCCCCTTAGTAAACAGATGAACTGGGTCAAGAACCCTCCCAAAAGGTATTTGCTGACAAAAACTGGTTTTAAAGATCTAAGAGGTTATAGATACAAAATTTAAAAAACTTATGTTTTACACTCTGAAATAAAACATCTCTTTTAACAAAATAACCTTGAACAGTTACAAACAGTGGTTTATTTAGAACATGAGCAGTGCCCTCTTTAACCCAATAATTTTAAAACACATGCACTACCCTGAAAGGAGGAGACTTAAGGGCACCATTTTGACTGACTAGCTGCAGAGATGGACGACCATTAGAAGTGGCTGCGCTTTGTATGCGGCGCCTTTTGGAATTACACAATTTTTTTAAAAAGTTTCTTAATTTAAATCTGAAAGTTCTACATTGGGAAACTCATTTTTCAGGATAATTACTAAATGAAAAGTACACACCAAGAAACAAACTTGAACTAAGCATTCAAGAAAAGTTGAATGCATGTCAATTTAGATTCCTGTATTTGCTGTACTGTTGTAGAATACTATAGTTATTAACTTTTAAACATTATTGAATAGGATTGATAAGTATCTAAGAAGGATTTTAATACACTTACAGCTCCCCAGTTTACCTACAAAAACTAGGGTAACTTTACCAACAACAGTCCATAGTATTTGTTTCCTCAGGTGTTTTAAGTTTAGAAAATCTTGAAAAAATCATACTGACTCATGTATAGAAACAGAGCAACATATAATAGAGAAGATTATCTTAACTCTTAGAAGTAAGGAAGCTTTGAAAGTTACTTCTATTTTTATTAAACACCACATCATCCCTGTAAGAAGAATTCAGTTTTCTACAAAAAGAGAGTAAGTTTGTAAAAACCAATCCTAAACAACATTTATCTTCTGCTATTATTATCACCATCTGGATTATACCTTAAAATTAAACCCAGTTTAGAAGAGTATCAAATTCTTTGAGAACACCCTCTCCTCTTCCTCCTCCCTGTGTCCTGAATTTTGTACTATGGTTAGATACACTGAATTTACTTTGTAATACATAACTATAAGTCAAGAAAGATACTCCACGACATATGCTTCTTTCATGTTGTTATTACCAGTGTCTATACCTATTTTCAGCATTACAATATTAATGATTTAAAAGCTCTTAATTAGGTAAAAATGTGGTAACACGTTAAACACTTCATACTGATGGTCACAGACACAGTATTTGAAGAGTTCTTAAATACTGTTCTCAGTACCATTAACTAGTTTATTAAAGTTAGTTCTGTACATCTACTACTATCTATCTACCCTGGTACATTAAAAACACCAACACGTGGTGTACTGCTATTAATTTATCAAATTTCTATGCATTTCAGGATAATGTTACTTCAGTCAATCAAAAGAAGAGATCGGTGTAAGAAATATTAGGAAAGGAACTTTGAAGTATGAATTCTTGCTAACTATAAAAGAGATCTCTAAACCATAAAAGACAGTTTTGGAAAAATGTTCAATTTCATTCCTTTATACAAACTGATTAATCTTTCTTCCTTAATGAGCCTTTTCTTTCTAGCCTAAGAGTAGTTAATGTGATTTAATTTTCACAACTGTGAGTCACTGGAAAACTTTGAGATTTCTTCCAAAATCTCTAACCACAAGACTACCCTAGTCAACAACTACTGTACAATAGCTTCTTTGGTCACACTTGCAGAAAAGGTAGAGATCATTTGCGGATACATGCTATTCAACACAGAGGGCTATCACAACTGATACTCAACTTCCACAAGTTCAAAGAAAACATTTGCTGAAATAGCCTCCCTACAAGTTCAGTACTCCACCTTCCCTCTCGAGAACCACATACCTGTATTCAATTCTTAATCTAGAATTAAACACAAAGACTACAAAAACAAGGCATGTGTAAAGGAAACATCATAACTCCTCATAAAGATATCAAATTGCCATGTTAAGAGGCGATGTTAATTTTTTAAATAAGATATTTCACTGAAAATTAAAATACATAGGAGATAATAGGGACAAACAGAGCATTTCACATCATTACAGTTAAACATTTACAAGTTAAAAATTAAGCAAAAAACTGTATCAGCCAGAACCCATGCTAAAAGCATGCATGCACACACACATGCACACATATACATGAAACTAGACTGCAGTTAGGATGATTTTTCTTTTTTTAAACAAAGCCAGAGGCAATTCTTCCAAGTGATGTTATAATTACACAGCTAAGGTGTACTTGTAAAAAGCCCCTAGCTTGGCCAATTAAAACCTACAGTTATTTTCACTACTTTCAAAACCTTTGGGGACGGTTCAGAAGATTTAAGTATAGAACAAGCTCTACATTCCTTTTCAACAAACTCAGGTGTCCCCAACAAAACTGAATTTTTTCAAAGTAAAAATAACGCACTTCACAACTTCTACAAAATGTCTGTGAAATTGCCCTATGCGCATAGGTCTCCTCCCAGGGAATTCATAGCTAGCAGACCAGCACTAGGTTTTAATATCAAACAACCTGAGACTACCTCATTTCTGCAACGCCCATTCCAAAAAACGCTCTCCAAAACACAGCATTTTAATTAACACACCAAGAAAACTCCCCTGAAGACCTGTTACACACAAAAGAATTGCTTTGATCCAAACGAATCTGCACGTTTTCCCCCTATTATTCTGCCTTAATTTATCAGACCAGGGCCGATTTGATACCTTTGCATTAAAAAAAAAAACAACGAACCATCCCTCTGCTAGAGGCAGAGGTGCTGCAGAGGTGATGATAACCCTAGCAAAAGAGAAGCTGTCTCTTTAAAATGCCCTGCTATGTCCCTGATCCCACGTGGAACCAACATCAGCAGCACTTTCGCATTAACTTCAATGTGAGGCGAGATGAGGCATCATTATTTTATATAAATAAAACGAGCAGACTGCAGAATACATTCTTGGTAGGAGACAAACAGGTGAACTGAACGTGCCAGGGAAATCAGCAACCACCCGCAGAAGACGTGCCCTGCCCCTGAGCCCTCTCTGCTTTCCCTATGGAGCATTACCTCAACCCCACACTACTCTGAAGAATCCAGTTTAAATAGAGGAGGGAGCCACCAGGAAAACTTGAAATTCAAAGGCAACGAAAATGCACTTTATAAACCGGAAAGGTTTACTCTTTGCCTCACACATCCTAATTAGATCAGGAAAGTGACACTACAAAGGCATTACATTCCGGTCCAAAAAAAAAAAAAAAAAAAAAAAAAAAAAAAAAAAAAAAAAAAAAAAGAAAAAAAAAGAGAAAAAAACGGAAAGAAAAAAAAGACAGAGGAAAAGAAAGGAGCCCCCATCTCCAACCCCCCCCCAACCATACAAAAAAGCATTAAAAAAGGAAGTTCTAAAGCAGCACATACAGCATTTATCTTATCTAGGATCACTCCACACTACCCCCAAGTTATGCACTTTCTGCACTATCATCTCCCCCTACCTCTCTCTCCTGAAAGGGATTTTCACGTTTTCTCATTGTCGGTGGCGAGTTATAAGAGGCTTTTGCCTTTCCAAAGAATTCATCAACAAAAAAAAATAATAAATATTAACTCCTTGCTCCCTGAAACCTTAAAACGGTCTCGGGAAGACACGGGTTTTATTCTGTTACCTTGAGGAAGAAAAGGGGGAGCAGCCCCGATTTTTAGGTATTTTTTGGCATTTTTTTCTGATTTTTATTTTGTTATATGCCTCAGTTCTCCCTCCATTTTGGTTGTTTATGATACTGACAACAAGCTGTCCCTGCTCTCTCTCTCTCTCTCTCCGGATCTCTCCTGCTTTCAGTTAGCAAACCCCCCTCCCCAATGCAACACGACTCAGCACTTACTTGGGTTCACACTTTTCTCTAAACACACACCGATGGGGAAGGGAAAAGCTTCTGGGCCACTCGGAGGGGGAGAGCAGGCAAATTCGTTTCTTTATTACGAAAAAAAAAACTTTTGTCCAAAAAACGACGGGAAAGGGGGGTCGAGTGCCCCAAAGTCACTCCGGATCCCCCCAAAGACGCAGCCGCCAGGTCCGGGGGACACCCCACGGGTAGCCGGGTCCACGGGGGAAATTTCTGTGCGAAATTCGGCCGGTTTGAGGCGGGGGGCGAATTTATATTAATTTTTTCCCTCATTTTTCGGCACCGCGGTCTCTAATGTCTTCCGCTCCCTCTCGCCGCTCTCGCCGCTGTCACTGCATTCACAGCACAGG
>NW_008825547.1:4623483-4644597 GCF_000699105.1 Pygoscelis adeliae
CCGGGCGTCCGGACCCGCCGGCAGCCTCCTCCCGCCCCCCGCTTGTCCTGCAGTAATAGCGATAAAGACGGTAGGATTTTTATACGGCCTTCGCCCCAGGGTTTAAGGTTTAATAAGCTGGTCTGTATTGCGGCATAATTAGCAACTTCGTATGTATATATGCATTTAAAACAGCCAAACGCTTTTCAATGGGAGGGAGCCCATAGAAAGGTATCCTGATGGTTTATGAACTGAAAAAGCCCTAGGGTTAAAGAGTGCTAGCAACAACTGTATTTCTCTGTGGTACAGTTTACAACTGTTAATGTGTTAAAGCATAATTAAGAACCGTGGAATAGAAAAGCCTTTGGTTGTGGTTGGGCTCAGACCTGTAATCTGAAAGCAGGAAGGGAAGCCTGTGCGTGTGTGAAAACTGGGGGGGAAGATCTCGTCCTGCTCGACTGCTCATTCAATCGCACAGCAGCGTTTTGGTGTGACCTGCCTGCCCTTCTAGCTGATAATGCTTCAAATCCTGAAGTACTTCGGAGAGGGGGAGAGAGGAACGGGCGAGGACCTATCAGACCTTTTTGGTAGTACTAAATATGTTTCAGCATTTGCCTACTCTGAACTAAGCAGCTTCATGAGAACCTGAACTGCCTGTTCATTAAGTAGGTATTTAATGTATTGTGTGCATTGTTCCTTAAACTGGGCACGGTTGTGTGATTATGTGGTAGTGTAATCAAACTGAAAATGCTAATTGCAGTTTGTATAATGAACACTGCTGATGACACATCCTACAGCTCACGAATACTCTTTCAGAGAGTAAGGCTGAAGTTAGTCTAATACTGCACACCTTGAGGCATGTCTGCTTAAGTGGTACTTACACCTTTAATATCAATGAAACAGAGTTGTAACACAGACAGAAACAAACCCCTAAAAACGTTGTGTCTGTAGTACTGACTTAGATGAGGCATTGTGATATGCTGCTTTTTTCTTCTGCTTCTTTCCCCCCTCCTTCCTTGAAGTCTGGATGATGCTATTCTACATGCTTGTGTTTCCATTTGAGTTGGAAGTGCCTGATCAGAAATCCTCTTGCACCCACAAAAAGGAAACGTTTGCCTAGTCTGTAAAGTTAACTTAAACACTGGATAGTTCTCAAAGGAAAGTGGAAGGGTTTCCTGATACTGTTCTTTAAAAGGCCCATTTGCAGAAAACGATCATGTGGGATGCAAAAAATACTCCAAGCAGCAGGAGAGTATACTTGCACAGGATTGTAAAATGTAAGGCTTATTCACCTGGAATAGCTTACTCTTACCCAAAGAAGAACCTTCATCTAAAACATTGTTTTCTGTCTGTGAGCTACTAAGAGCAGTATTTGATTGTTGTTTGCTGATATCGAGCAAAACTGGCTTTTTACTGCAGACTTGCAGTTATCAGTCTCCAAGATGAACAGAAACAGGTTTAAGTTTAGAATTAGCAGCAATGTCTTTAGGGGGGAAAAAACCAAAACAACAAGATCAAGCAAGGATGTTCTTTCACAGTTTCCTTAATCAGCTGTACTTTAATTTGCTGCGAAGAGCGCTCTCTTCCTTGGTCCTGTGTTTCTGTTTGCATTGGCTCAAACACTCATCTGGTCAACATTATTTTTGGTTAGATTTAGTATTTATTTGGAACAAATACCTGCATGGCCATATGTGTGCCAGAGGCAATGTATGGGAAGTAGTAAAAGGAACGAGGGTCTGCTGTTCATCTTGATGTCATCATCTTGGATCAGTATAGGTTCTTGGCACTGAACTCTGTGTGTCTCAAGCTTACAGTTCCTAGAGTTGGTGTCAAACTACCGAACTGGTAAAAAATGTGATTCAAGCTGTCGTACACGGTGTAAATGGATCTGGTCCCTCCTTGTAGTGAAACCATTTCTTTTTCTGTTAAGTATCTGATGCAGCAACACAGGAGATGGTTGGGCACTTGTTACACCTGGGAAAGCTCAGTGAAGATACAGATGTGATCCAGCTAAGGAGTAGGCACAAATCTGGAAAAGTTTACATTGCTCCCCCACACTATTAATTGAAGTGTCTACAGTGTGCTGGCTGTGAACAGCTTCTATGGAGCTGTTTCTCCTGGACGCGGTCACTTCCTGAACAATACGACAGCCTGGTATGAGAGTCACTGCAGTGGTTCCATTCTCTACAGGAGTTTATCAGGGAGTAAGCAGTCTTGGTGACAGGCTAAACTTGCCTGAGTTGTCTTGCTGCTAGTGCTTTTGAAATAACATTTTGCAAAAGAAATTTTATGGTGGTGGTTTTTTTTTTAAGACAACCAGACTGTGTGTGTTATTGGAAAGCCTTTATTACATGCTGCAGTTCAGACTTAATCCTGAGTTGCTATTAAAAGTAGATACTTAACCTGTTCCTTTTCTGTTTCTAGCCAAGGTACGAGCGTCTGTCTAGAATGTCCAGGCATGCACAGCAGCTCAGAGACCATGATATAAATCCATGTGTAGCGGTAAGATGATCAAATTGGGATTTCTGTTTGTATGTTTCAATGTTAAATAATGCAATTTCTAGAGGATTTTTTTATGGATAGCACTCTTGCATTGGCATTTTGCATAAAAACTTTCTTAAAGAGTCTGAAGATGGGAAAAGCTGAAAATCATCTGTTATAGTAGGTGTGAAATAACAACCAGTAATTCTGCGTAAATAGGAGTAATACAACTGATAGCAATCTCTTCAATTTTGTGTCCTTAAAACCAGAGCCTGAAATCCTGGTTAGACAAGCTTGGTTGATTTTTAAAAGTCCTGTGGGTTATACCAAGCATCTTTGTAAACAACTATTCTGTGGACTCTATCCTTACTGTTTAAAGAGTCTGTTATCTCTAAATGAAGTCATTGTTTGGAATTACTGATTATCCTTTGTGATAGATGTTCCTCTGCTCTCTTTGATAGTATTCTTTCATCTGAGAAGCTGCCTCCTATCTTCATAGATATTCTGGGACTCGTTAGAATTTTTAGACACTGAGTACAGTAACTTCCCTCAGCTCTGAAGTATGTTTTCCCCTATTAAAGGAAACGGATGCCTCTAGAAAATGTATGGATGACAACAACTATAACAAGGATATGTGTACTGCTTATTTTTTGAAGTACAAAAGCTGCAGGAAATTCTGGGTAAGCGCAGTAGATTTTTCTAAACTTTACTCCATGCTTTGCTTTAAGTACATCACTTCTGACACACTGCTTTCTGAACTCTTCAGGCTTAGCTAGTGCTGACTGCTGCTGTTTTTATGGTGACTTACAGGCCTAGGTAGTCTCGGTATGTGTTACTGGAAGACTTAAGCAGGTGCACATCAAAGTACTTGACTTGGTTCTTCGAAGTTAACCCTCTTAGGTTGCGAGTCAGTGTTCTTGCGGTACCTGATATGTTTCCCTCTGAATTTGAGTCAGAGATTTCTAGTAATAAGTTCTGTTTTAAATGAATATAATGAAAAAATTGTGAGGTAAGAGAAGTTCATCTGGTTTTCCATTGATTTGGGTTATACTTACTTTAACCTAAGATAAAGCTTAGGAAGAGTTCATTCTTATTTGGTGGTGTTCTTATTTCCTTCTCTGTTGCAGTAGAAAAGTATCACGAGGAACTATGTGCAGATAAGCATTGATTAGGCAGGAAGGTGGGATCATGCTGCACTTGAAGAGGCCACCTTGAATGTAGTAAAGAGTCTTTTAGTTTAGCCTTTAAATAATTGTGCAAACTGCCAAAAAACTGTTTACAGACAACTGCACATTAGTCTTATATTGCGTAATGGGAATACTGTAATTTCACTGTCTTCTGAAGCAGCAAGGTAAACTATCAGATATCTTCAATTAAATACTAGTACATTTAGTTATCAGCTAATCAGACTTAGAGTATCTGGCTCTTGATATATAAAGAGTACTTCTGTTAAAGAATGTTATTCATTCGGAGCTCAGAGGCAGAGACTTCTGAGAAATCTGTGTTCTCACTGTCACTTTCTTCTATTTTCAGCATGACATTATGATGCAAAGGAGGAGAAATGGTGTGAAACCAGAGATGCCCTCAGCAGAAGAGAGAAAGAAACTGTTGGAATCAATGGGGAAGCCCTACTGACTAGAAACTTGCATTGAGTGACTGTTTTCACTGTATGTTTGAAGACTTAGCAGCAGCAAGTTGCCCTTTTATGAACTGGACTTTACAGTTGCCATATCTTGGATTAAAATAAGCTCTTTAAATTTTGAAATGTGTGAGCTTTCTAGGATAGAACTTCTTGGTTTTATTCATGTTCCCTGTCATGGGAACTTGGCGTCTCACTGGAAGACGTGGGTATCAACACAGCTTATGTCTAGACACTTTGGAAGTAGAAACTAACTTGCTGTGAAATGCTAAATACAAAAATTAATGGGACTCACAGTCTGTTTGAAAAGAGGGGGCTGGTGAGTGTTGCAGTATAGTTCTAAGGATGGAGCAGGTTGAAAGATTTGTATGTGCAACGTCTCTTGTATCCAGCTATCCTGCCTAATATTCTGGATTTATCATGTGTGATCCTATCACTGTTTCCACATGATTTGTATTCTGTGTCCCTGGTTTAAATAAGACTGTTCATGAACTAAAATCCCAAATCCAACAAGTTTGTCATTGTCTGCCACTGCACTCATCAGTGACGTCAGAAGCTTGCAATAAATCAGATCCACAAGCTTTGCTTGTTACAAGGTTAGAGAGGTTGAAGATAGAATTGAACTCCTCAGGTCTGAACTGAATAGTACCTTCTGTGGATAGTAAATAGATACTTTGCTGGCGGGGAGGCAGGGGGACTTGCAGACATGTAAACACATACTCTGAGTGACATGGCAGGTTTAACTATAGTACATCTATCTAAGACTCTCTGGACAGCTGAAGCCCTGGGTTTGGAAATGCTTACTCATACAAGACTACAAAGCTCAGTTTAAACAGGTACTCTGATCTTAAGTAAGATTGATTCCTTAACTAAACTGAACAACTAGTAAGTGTAAACGGGTTGCTGTCTAGCGGAAACACTCTTTTCTTACCTTTGGTACCTTCAGGTGTCCTGGCTTAAAAGCTTGCATCCTGTGGTAAAATAGAAAAACCACTGTCATGAGCTCAAGTTCCATGTGAAATCCTTTAGGACTTACTGTGATCAAGTTGGCAGAACTCTGGCTGACCTCATGGAGGATGGTGTAAAAGTGTCTCTATTTAGACTGTTTTGGAAAGACTTCATGGCTTCCTGTTTCTCCTTCTGTCTGGCTTGTCTTGTTTCTTTCCACTGGAGGCCTATTTCTACGCTTAGTGGGATTTTTATGCTGTTTCCACCTTTCCCCTTGTTATTTGACCTGATTAGTAACTAATGGAGATCTGCTTTTCGACCTCCTCTTCTTTCTGTCTGTTCTCCTTATACATCTGAGTTTTGAAATAGATTGATCGTACCCTTTCTGTTACTGGAATGAGTGTGTAACTCTATGCCTTTTGAGTATGCAGTTCTCTGAGCATAGCTATGCAGCCTCCAAGCCATGTCACAAGTTGTCTAGTCAGTTCCTGGCAAGGGAAATAGACTTTCTTGAGTCAAGATCATCAGATTCTTTATGTTAAATTACTTTCTCTGCACTTAAAATTCAAACTTTGCTGACACTTTTTTTTGTGGAACAGAGAAGAAACTTTCATTATAGATTCAAAGGCTCTTTCTTGCCCACCGCCTCCTTGCCACCTTCTTCCAATACCCTCCTACATACCAGTCTTTCCTGGTTTTTTTTCGCATTTGGCACCAATTCTTTTTTACAGATTTGAGCATTTTGGTCTGTTCTCATTCCAATGTTTTTTTTTTCCTAGTGACTTTGTTCTGGCTCTGATCTAATGGAGTCTGCAATGACTTTCTAACACAGCTCCTCTCGAAGGTCTTGTGTTCTCTGTTCTCCCTGTCTTAGTGAGAGGAGAGCTCCTTGCTTTCATTAGTCAAGCTTAGCCATAATACTTCCTCATTGGCCGTGCCTCTGTTTGATCTTCTTGTTCATCTGCAGTTTTTGGGGAGCTGATTGTCCCCTTTTCCTTAGGGCTATGTCTTTCTGGACTCTTCTGGTTTTGCTGCCTTGCTTGTCTAAGGGCACCTTCTCTCCCAGTTGGCACAGGCTTGTCATTTGGCACCTCTACTGTATCTTTGGGTGTGTTCATTGCTCCTATGGCTTTGGCTACTGTTCTAGTGCTTGCTGTTTTCCTGTTGCTGTGCTCTGATGTTCTGGGCTTACGTTAAAATCTGCTGTATGTTTTAGTTCTGTGGAAGAAAAACAGCATCTCCTCTTGATGTGTGATTATGCTGATTCTTCCTTGCATAAGCTCAAGTTCCTTAAAGTCATCTCACTGATCCTAGGTTTTCCTTTCAAGTTTTCTTCGAGTGTAGAAGTGCCCTTTCTCCTAGGTTATTGTTGCATTTACAATTTTTCCCTGCCAATATTTACTTGGAAAGTTTCTACTGGTTTTGTTTTCTTTTAAAGGATGATTGACTTATCTTTAGACTTAATAGATACCTTACACTGCTTTGTAAAGTGTTTGTAAAGAACTAGTACCGGACTTCAGAAAGTCAGAAAAGGAGATGCATTCCCCTGCTTTCAAGTATCAAACAATGCAAGAATGTGGGATCACAGGACAGGCTAAGGCATATGTAATGCAAGAACAGTATTCTAATATTAGACTTCCTGATCGTCAGTGGACACATACGGTAAGCTCCCTGCGGGTGTTATGGCAAAACTGAGTTTAGTGAAGAACTGAGGGCAGTTTAAGCAGTGACCTTGTGGATTTAATTCAGGTGATCAGTCATCCATTGCAGGGAATGCTATTTATTAATTTATTTCCATTGCATATGCCTTGTAGTTACTGTTAAAGAGCACAACTTTATGAAGAATCTTGGAAAGCAAGAAGCTTCTTCCTCATGTCATAATGCCTCTCAAGAGTAATCCATTAGTTAAGTCTGAGTTTTCATCGTTTTTTCCCCCTCACTGGAGGTTGCTGTTCTTGCTTTCACTACTGAAGCTCGAGTGGTTAGTTATAATAGCTAAAACATGGGCTCTTACGTATGAAATGGTAGAGTTTTTTCCATTAATTTTTGTAGTGTGATTAACTGTGTCTGGTTGTGAGCCAAAGATAATGGTCTTTTCCTCATACCTGAGAGCTTATATTCTACATTTCACGGAAACATGGAGGTAAGCTCTAGCCTGCCAGTCTTACTGGGCAGAAATAAACTGGGTTGAATTCTTAGTTTTGCTAAAGCACGCTCTTGTGTGCTAACCCAGAAAACATAACACAATGGACCAATATAATTAATTCAGAAGCAGGGAAAAGACCTGTGGGTTTGGTTTTGTTTAATAGGTGTAATTCTTCACTTCGCTTGTGGTACAAGGACCAAATCTGGATAGTGGCATTAATCTTTCATTATTTTTTTTGACAGCTGGATGGTGCTGTTGCACAACAGATGGTATGAAAACAGTCTCACTCCACCCACTACTGGCTCTTTTGAGCTTTTTTAGCCTCTTCCCACAGAGATAGCAGAATTCATGCAGGAGAAAGGGAAGATTGGTGCTGTCTCTACACTGTAAACAGAAGAGGAGGACAAGAGTCTAAATCACTGCTGGAAAATAGGAGGTTTCTGTGCAGCCTGAGAAGCTTTGGAATATGGTCCTTGAAAGAGTATTTTCCACTGTAGTCATTTCATTGGAGCTGAGCACTGAGCAGCAGCTGCGGGCTCTCTGCCAGGCCCAGGAGAATGTCCAGACTCCCACCTGTACATCCTACCATCTTACCTTTCCCATTACCCTACAGCGCAAGGCCTTGGTATGTTTGGCTCTGGAAGCTTTGTGCTGCCACAGTTGGGATGAATCTGTGCTCTTGAAGGTGTTGGAAGAAAGTCATCTAGCTCTAGAGTCCTGAAAACTTCTTTGGGTTTAATAGCTGAAGCTTTGAAAGGCAGGGAGTTGCATGTGCTGCAGCTCTTGAGTCTTTTTCGTGGTCTTCTCCTAATAAAACTTTTGCACTCGTGTGACCAAGGGCGTGCATATAGGGGAGGTTTCCCTAAAACTTCTGCAGAACAGATAGGATGAATTCAGAGTACACAATGTGACTCTGTTCTAATGCCTTTGGAGGCAGCCCTTAACTCATGTTAAAAGTATCTGTCTTTAAAGTCAGTCTTCCAAAATAGCTATGAAAAAAGTAATCGTGTGAAAAAAGTTTGGAAAAATAGTATGCTATTGCAGGCTTTTATTCTCTTGCAAGAATTTGAGGCAACTGGAGGAAAGAGTTCTGCAAGTATTAAAAAGTAAAACAAGCATACTACTTCAGAATTTTTTAATTTTTTGTTGCAGCCTATTTGGCAGAAAAAAATGTAAGAGGGAAGTACTGCATTCGTACTGACTGAATGCAGTGAGTCATTAAAATAAAACCTTAGTATGTTTTTTATATGTATGATAATCATCTATGCAGTAACTAAGACTCATCAGAGTTTGAATGAGTAATTCCTCTCCATCCTTCAGGTTTCTATCTTGATGCCTCCTATCTCAAAGTCCTTTTCTGAGTATTTTCACTTCTAAGGCCTTCAATGTAACAGTCCTCAAATCGCACATGATTATTTCCCTTTTGAGAACTGAGCTGCTGACTGAATGCAGCTAACCTGAAATTCCTCGTAACTTGCCTGTCTCTCCCTTCAGCGTCCCTTTCAATAAGCTCAACCTCTTGTCTTCCTCACACTGATGCTCTATTCTGCCCTGTGGACACCGTTCTCCTATTAGGTTATTTTTTGTTTTTTTTTTTTCTCAGGTACAATACTGCTTCATATCCTGATTACTATATTACCTTCTTGCTTTTACCAATTATGCTGCCTCCCACCCTGTCTTAAAACTTTGTGATCACCATCCGTGCCTGAGGTTCAAAGTTCATCTTGGAGGTTTCATTCTACAGCTTTATCCTCCCTAATTGCCTTTTGCCTAGTCATCTCTTTCACAAGCTAATTTCCATTAGCTCTGGCTGGAACATCTTCCCTGCTCATATACTCATTATACAACTGATTTTTTTTTTCCCTGAGCACCTGATTTCTACAACACTATCTTCCCCTTCAACCCAAAAATGCACTTCTGTAGCAAATTCCCTGTGATTAAAAAAAGGCTACTCTAGCAGCAAACTCTTAAGACTACATGTGTATCTATATAAAATGCGAATTAAGTAGCTAGTGAAATCATCTCCCTTATTTTTTTTTTTAAAGTTCTGGTAGTCCTTTCTCAAAAAAGCTTTCCAGTCTCACTTGTTGTATGCTGGTGCATCGTGTTTAATTCAGGCTGTCAGCCCCTTGAGCAGCAACCTGCCATTTTGTAGTAGTCTGTAGAATGCTGTACATGGCTGTGGCACTGGAGAAACAGCAAAAATAATACCGAAGGTGGTTAGGCTGAGCGCTACGACAGATTTTCATGTCTTTCTGATACTGAAGTAATGTGGCAGATGGCCTAATTATTATTAGCAGTTCCTTCCCTAGAAAATCAATCCTGAGGAGAGACATGATGGCCGTTTAATACGAAACACTTTCTCCCGATGCTGTCTGTGGGAGTAATTCCTTAACTTATTGTATAATGTCTAAAAAAATCAGAAAAGTTGGGTGTTATGGGTCTTCCACCAATAGGACAGAGGTTTCTTTTGGTGGTTTTTTTTAAAGCTAATAAAATCTTAATTGTCACTGAAGCTAGGCGTACATCTATTTTTTTCTAAGAACACTCAAAATTAATTTTGAGAATTGTTTTCTATATCTAGGCCTTTTCCCTTTTTGCTAAGTTAATTGTGATATTTCCATTAACTTCTAGGTCCTTTGTACCCCAAAGGATTATCCGTATTCACAGCCTCCCTATTTCAAGGGCTGTGTGGTTTTTTTGCAACATTCAATTTGAGCAGATTCTGTCTGGAGCCCCAACCCTAATCTGGTTAAATCTATCTGGAGCTATTCCACAACCTGCTATTGCTGTTTATTTTTTTTTAAAAGCAAGCATTAATTGTTGGCGAATTAGGTTTTGCATTGCACTGTTCTTCCAATCGTTACTCTCAAGTCCCACTACCCTTGGGCTACCTCTTTACTTACTCTACTTTGATAAACAGCTATGCACTGCAAACGCTTCCTGATATTTAAGTGACGTTGGCAGAACACAGGCTTGAAACAAAAATGAAAATTGCTCAATCCCTGCTATTTTCTTTAACATTGTTTTCACTTTCAAACAGTTTCAAAAACATCTTGCCTCCTCTTTCTTCTGGGTCATGTCAATGGATACAAGCTATGAGCCACCTTTTTGAAGCTGCTATGTGACAAACTTTCTGTTAATGCCAAACTCTTTATTTTACCTGGAAAATGTTTTTACCCTTTTATGGTAAACAGTACCACAAATCTTGCCTTCTGTTTTAGCTTTTTCTCTGTACTACATATTTCATTCTCTTCTAGCAAAGAGGTATCTTGTATCTAACCTCCTCAGTGGAACAGAAATACATGCATCTTTGACTACCCATTCTTTGTTTGTCTCTCACCGCTCAGTATTTTAAATTTACACCTTCTCCAGTATACTTTGTGGGTTTTTTCTTGAAGGTTTTTAAATTCAACCTTTGCTTCTGGAAAGGTGCTGTTAAATTCCTGTACTTCAGCACCTTAACTATGCTATGTTTACGTTTTGTTTTGTTAGCGCTTCATGTGATGGTTTCCTGGCACAAAACCTGTCCTTCGTGCCAGGGAATATCAATGTCATCCATTGCCCTGTAAAATAAGAATAATCACCCTCAGCCATTGCAAAACACCATTTCATGTGTGCTATGGATCAGTAGATTTAAAATAGAAAGTAACAAGTCAACAAAACAATTTTAAAAAAAGCAACCCTCTAATTAAAACTTACTGGAAGGGATGAAAAGAAAAGATTTCTTTAACTGCTTTTCAGTAAAAGCAGTTGAATATGAATGCTGGATGATGTTAAAAGTAGCTGCAAACTATACAGTCTGGGAACTGTATGGGTTGGATCAGATTTTTATTGTGTATGTGTACAACAAAATTGAATTTGTCAAAAACTGGTGTTCTGCCTACAGAGAATACTGTACTGTGTTACATCAATGGGTTAAAAACTGCTCTTACATGTCAGAATTGTTCCAAAATGGAAAACAATTGTAAGGTGATTATGAAGATGTATAATGGCAACAAGAAACATTATGCCCAAGATAGAAAAGAGGTACTCGCTGAGTAAACTAAAAGCAATTCACAGCTGTAAGACAAAGTTAGAGTAATAGTAGAAATAGGGGGCATCAGCTGAAGCTTGCCACTTCGATATCATAAGCCTGTGAAGAATCTAAACACTTTTCATTGACGATAAAAGATTGTGTGTTGTCAAAAAAGATTCTGCAATGTTTTCACACAAATAGCCTGCTGGTAATATTTTTTTATTGTGTCACATGTGAATCTCAAAATTTTTCTCGCCTTGAAATGTGGACCCCTGAGCAGTCCTTGGCTCTAGAGTTGCATGCAACTGTTGGAAGTGATCAGTGAATGTGGTTGCATGTGCAAAGTAGGGTGACAGGAGTTTTGTGGTGTTTTCTCCTGATTTTTGTTGAATAGTGGAATTGAGTGAAGTTGCTGCACTGGAATATGTTAGCACTACAGTGCTTCCTTCAATGCATAAGTAACAAAAGGATGGAATGAAGGTAAAGGGACAGATCCTAAAGAAGGGTGTGTGCTATGAACGTGCCATATCCCGCAATATCAGTCTTCAGTACTTGGGCTCTAGGTTTGGTGGTGAATGGATTCAAATGGGTGTTACTGATGGTCTGAGAAATGCTGTATTTTGGTATTCTTCTACTTGACAGGTAAACAAAAGCAGTTCCTTAAATAAGTTAAAGATGGCAGTTTAAGATCCTGGGCTGGTCCTATACCAGTTGGAAGAACCACTCTGACTCTGAAATTTAAATGTAGACCCCTGAGGGCCCATTCACCTGTTGGCTGTCTGTGTGTTCGGACATATAGAGCCTGTGGGCGCCAAACACTTTGATATCAGAAGTCCCTGGCGCTTCACGTTCCGCTTTGCGCTTTGGTGCCGGCAGTGCTGATGGACTAGGTGTCTCTCCTCACCTCGGCGCTGCTGGGATTTACAGAATAAACATTTTACTCCACCAGCCCCGGGGAGCGATTGTGAATTCTGCTAGTGTGTGGGTGAGCAGAAAGAATTTTTTTTTTGTGCAGGGTGTTACTTGACGGTCGTATTTTCAGTGATTCCCTTCAGCAACTGCCATTCCAAGTCCCTCGTTCCTGCCCTCCAGCTGGTGCCTCTTTGTGGTCCCCACTGTCAGCGCTGGTGCAGGACCCTAGCCTGGGGAACGTATCCAGCTGCAAAATAGCAAAGGGAAAATGGGGAGAAAGGGAGGACCAGTGCTTTTTCAGCCCAGCTGGACCCCCGGGCACCTCGCTGCCCAGCTGCAGCCACACTTGTGCCCCTGGGTTGGAAGGGACAACGTAGGGTGTCTGAGTGAGCAACAAAAGACAGGGAGCAAATGCTGAAGCCACAGCTGCTATCACAGGTCAAGCAAGGCTTTCTGTGCTTGAAAAAGGGGCTTCGGTGTTCAAAGCTGTGAGTACACAAGGGCTGTGATTCTCGAGGTGGCAGGCAGATAAAACCTAGACGGAGTCACGATTTCCTAGCACCTCCAGCCGGGCAGTTTAAGTAGTCTTCTTGACAGTGTGCCAGTCTTTCTAGTCCTAGATGCGATCACATTGCAGTTAAGTGCTGCAAGCACACATGTATGAGGAGTAGAAAAGCACTGAAAAGGCTCACTGGTAGGTTTTACCCACCTGTGCGTTAAAAGCAGTTTGCAGGTTTCTGCCCTTTAAATTTTAATGTTCAAAACCCTGAGAATCAATTATGTTAATAAATACTTTAACACCTCAGCTCTTCTAGGGTTGCTGTGGGACAAGAAGAGTTCACAAAATGCTTTGGTTTTCTGCGGTGTAGAAAAACTGCCAGCCAGGAGTTGGCAGAGAGCATCAGTATCTCTCTCGGTCTCTTCCAGTTGGCAGCTGCAGGAGATCGGCCTGCTGGGAAAGCTGCTGTAAAGCTGGATGTTTGCAAACAGCCAGCTGCTCCTTGTGTCAGGGAAATCTCATTCTCGGTTTGACCCAAATGGGCACAGATCTGCCCGATCTTGTACCGGTCTGGAAATGCAGGCTGGTCATTTGTTGCTGATGATTGCTACCAATTGGCCTCTGTAAAGCAGCAAGAAGCTGACGCTGTTTCTAAAATCAAAGCAATTTGCTAATTTAAAATGTTAATGGCTTCATTTATGGTTTTGTTTGCATCCTCTGTCAGGTCTAGAATTGCTATTCACTTGTAGAGGGGGATTTTATGTGCAAGTTTTTCCTCGTGATTTATTTCCAGTTCAGCTTTCGCATTGCTAGATTCTGCACCAACCCAAGAGAAATAACATTTTCTGTTCAGTAAGGGATTAATACTTTTGATGAGATGTTTCTGACACAGGAGGTTCACAGATGTTCTTGCACAAGCCTTTAAAGGACATTCGACATGTGGCATTGCAAGAACATATTCAGCAACTTTTAGGTAAGCAAATTGTCTTAACTTCATAAACTGCTTTTCATCGAACTAGATAGAGCCAAATCCAGTACTTTGCCAAGAGATTTATTTTTATTAGTGCAGTATAACTTACTGCTTACTAAGCTATCTGGTTCACGCAGTGTTTTGGAGGGGAAGGAGCGGAGCCGGTGGCGCTGGGAGGTTTCCCGACGAAAGAGGGCGGCTCCGCCGGGAGCGCAGCAGCAGCACTTACTGCAGAGCTGCTCTTCCTCCGGGTTTTTAAAGAAGGGATCGATACTGTGCTACACAACCCATCCCTGAAACTCGAAAAAAATCGTAATTTGAAATGAAAGCCAAAGAAAGGTGAGCTATTTCGTATGCCCGGTTCGCTGTTCTCCATTTCATCAGCGATAAAAACCCGAGGGGGGCTGGAGTAGGAAATTGTCACAACACCAGAAAGCGTCCTAAGACTCTGCTTCCAGTCTCACAGTGATTTCTGGAGTTTCTAACAAGGGCAACCATTCACTGTGTTAAATTCACATGCATAAACCCTTTTGTGGGTAGTGAATGCTTTGGCATATGCAGAGTTGTTCTTTCAAAAGCCCGTATTCAATACAGATTTCAACATTTCTGGACAGCAAGTCATCTCTCTGTATCCCCAAAGACCGAGAACCACAAAAGTTGGGTGCTTTTTGTAATTAAGTGTGACTTCTCCAAAGAGAGATGATTGCACCATGAGAGAGGAATTTTTTTCGCCAGAAATTGCCTCCCTATATCACTTTCTCTACTGAAAGACGTGTGTGGGATTCGGGATAGGCTGTATCGTCACAGTGGGTCTTGGATGAGACATTACGGATCATGTGCTTTGCATTTTGTCCGACACAGAGCCTGTCAGGCAGCTCACAGCTAACGTTGACTCCCACAGTATTTACCCAAATGACCTTAAAGGGACTTAGTCAAAGAAAAAAAAAAAAGGTTATAGCCTTCCCCTCCCCACCTCAACCCCCTGAAGAGTTGCATAAAGATCAGATTTCTTCAAGAGAGATAGGAAGAAGGCTTTGTTTATATTCCCCTTGCTTACATTACAGCAATTATTTAATACATCCTGCTGTTTCTGGGTAGGTAGTACTCTCCGAGTGTGAAACACAGCTTACTAGACTGCCAGAATGACAATTTCACGCTATTATGAAAGCAGGTCCTTAGCATGGCTTTTCTTAGAGTAAGGCATCCACAAGCCCTTTGTTTCACTGCCCGTGGTCCCACTTTAACCTATCACTTCTACTGTCATTACCCAGCATATGCTGACGACTCTGTTTTGTTAAGTAGGGTTTAATAAGTCTTTCCTGATGTTATGTGAAATGATCAGGCAAACCAGTACTAGATGTCACTACTTCAGCCACTGGAATAAGAGTTTTGTTAGCAAAGTGGATAGAAATTAATTTTATTTTGAAATATTAGCATTTGGTTGTAAGAGTATCTGCTTGCCAAGTTAATTTTATGTTTCTTAATATACATATTCCTTAGACTGTGCCATCATTTCCTGGTTTCTGAAGCTGAACCAATATTGTTTTTCTTCCTAGTCACGTGTTTTTTGTTAAAAAGGAGTTTTGATTTGGTTCTCTTAAAATTAGAAGCACATTTTGATTCAATTTGATTATTTTTAAAGTTTAGCAACTCTAACAACAGAAAAAAACTTCTAAAAACAATTTCTTAAAAAAATCTGGACACTTCAAAATAAATGAAGCAACACCAACTAGTTGTCCTTCAATAACCTCATTGTATTTTAATTTCTTTTCTATTTCTTTTAACAGTATTATCCACTAAGATAACCCAATAAAGACATTTCAGTCATTACGTCTGTAAACTAGTCTTGATTTATTGAGAAACATCCACATTCTCACAATCTGTCCTAAAGATCTGAGCCAGCCACTTAGCATGCATGTGAATGCTCGTTAATTTCCCTGATGGATCTGAGAGAAGCTGTTAGCAGACTGTAAGGACCCAGCCGCAGTGTTGAACCCTTCTGGGTGACTGGTAGGAGTGAGTTTACTTCTGTGGGATGGATGAGAAACACTTAAACTATCAAATACTAGTTACATGTAAGGAAATGCATTGCTTGTGTCAGGGAGTTTGTCATCTTCCAGATGAACCTCAGAATGTCACAAGCTGCTGTAAATGAGGATAGCCTTTTGAAATGTTCCCCCTCTGCTGAACAGAATCAAAGCTGTTTGAGAGAGATGCCAAGTGTGACATCCTGCTTATTAGTGAGTGTGTCATCTGCTCCTAACAACTTACCTGAGCGTGTAGCAAACAGCATTGCTGAAGATGAGCTTCACCTATAGACATTGAAAGAAAGCGTCCATCAGCCTCTGGCCACCCAGCAGAGTTAAAGCGTGTGTTGATTCAGTAAAGAGAGCGGTAGGAAACGGAAGTAATTTTGTCTATTCTGAAGAAGCCAGATCATATAACTGGTACTTTGCTTCCTCAGGTACTACAAAAACCTAATTCTTAAGAGAAAAAAAAAGACAGTAGCTCTGTGCTTCTTACGTCTGCCCTGAATTTTGCCCTGCTATCAAGGACAGCTAAGATTTTATTAACCAAGAGCAGAAAAACAGCTTCCACGTTCCTCACACAGACCACATTCTACCAGCTGTGCTGAAAAAAACGATGCAAGGAATGGCAGCTAGTGGCACCTCTGAAGAGGCCATCTTTAACCCTATTATGAAGACAGGTAGTTTCCCAGGTAAAACCTATACCAATGGTTTCATTGTTCAAACTTCTAGGCCTCATTCCCCTAAAAAACAAACAAACAAATCCACAACAAAACCAGAAAGGAAACCAGCACACACCTAAGTAGGCATTTACATGTCAGTGTTCACTGCAAGAGTATGATCATGTGCATGTTTTCCCTCTGGTGAAGCAATCACATTTTAGCTCTCAAAACTAGAAGCGTTTTTCCCCCCCCTTCTTTGAGACCTGTTTAAACTATTTGTATGTTATTAAGCTAAGTATCATTTGTGAGGATAATTCAAGCAAGAGGAAACAGAATGGAAAAAAAGAATATTTGAGAGCATTTGCAGACTTGTTTTGGTATTTAATAACAGAACTATGTTTTTATCTTAAAAAAATCCTCTAGAAGAAGGGTTTTATTGCCAATGTAAAATCTGGATTTAAAAAAAAAAAATGCAATCCTAAGCCATAGATACTTCACTTCTTCAAATAACTTTTAGAAGTTCATATGCACCTGTAGTATCAAAGATCCCAAGTCAGCAAATGGCAAAGTCTGGAGCCTCGATCACCGATGGTATGTTCCATTAGAGCACACGGATGGGGAACACTGCAGTCTGTGCCCTATTCGTTGTAGACCTGTACCATCCCCACAGGACTCCTGTATTCATAGACCCAGGCCCAAACATTATGAGTTTCAGACGAGGTTTTCAGAATGGAAAGCTGTGATTTTAGGCAGTGTTTCTTCCCTGTGACTGTTGGCCCTCTGGGTATGTCTCAGGCTATACTCATAGTATGGAAATGCCCAGCCACTTGATACATCTCAAATCCTGACCTTTAACTGTTCGTATCACATTCCCGATGTTTTTACACCTTCATTTAAGTTCCTCAAGAACCTGCACCACATGCTACGTTCCCGACTCCTCCTCCTGTCTGGGGAAGTAGGGGCAAAAAGGGAGAGAAGATATGGGAATATCTTGCCTCGACTCATGCTCCCTTACAGAAACTAAGCTGATTTGGGAACCTGGAGCCTAGTTCTAGTTCAGTTTTCTTGTCCTGAGGTAAAGCCAAAGTTTGCCTTTCCTTTGAAAAGACAAGTGTGTCCACTCCATTCACCCTCACTCTTGATGGCAGAAACCCTGTTTTCAACCCAGGCTGCATGGTCAGTGTGGAAGTGCAGTGGATGCTCCTTCTCCGTGGAAACTAGAGATCAAAGTGATTTTCGAGACATATTTTGACTGTAGCCAAGTCTTCTAAAGCACTACACAGCCTGTGAATTTGCTTTTCCTGCACTGTGGGTTAATGAATAATCCCCTGTGTACCTTTATCTTGCAAAGTTTGGTGTTTAGTTGTTGGTTGCAGCAGATGGAAAGCAACTAATTATTACCGATTTTCTTTTTTTTTTTTTGAAGTGGTATCTGAGATCAATAAACAAAATGTTGTGAGTTAAATTGTAGGGCTGAGCTATCTAACAGCTTACCATTGTCAAATGGGGAGACCCTGCTCCCTTTACCGCATCCCCTTGCCTAGGGACAGTCTCATCTTCAACCTTCCGCCAGTTCTCACACTTGCTGGATCCTTCACTGAGCTGATCAAATTTGCTAACCCAGCAGGTTAAAGGGAACAGCTTCTGTGGGGTTAATGACTGGTCTTACGTAATTTCACACTTAAGCAAAGTGATTGTGCAAGCACTGGGACATGTGAGCCACAGGCACCACACAGCATCTGCTCACAGATAACCATTTGTGATTGCTGCTTTTCTGTTCAGTTATGAACATTTAGGCCAAGAGACCTCCCATGTAAGCCTGGGTTACCACCAACCAAAGTGATGAGTCAAGGCTCTGCAACAGCTCATATCCTCTGTGGCTCACCAGAGAGACCTCTAACACCAAAAGACTCCAACTGCATGACAGTGGGTTTGATTCCAATTTTCCCATCTAATTGTTTGACTTCTGAACAACAAAAGTCTGCAAAAAAAGCCTGACAAACCAATCTTATGAGTATTGCTTCCTGTTTTCTGAAGCTGAATCCAGAACAACAGTTTGTGTCATGATGATGAACTGTTAAATAAAATTAAGTCTTTCTCCCTATGGACTTTGTAATAAAAACTGTAAACAATATTTTGCAAATAAAGCTGCAGGCCTATGGGCTGTCATTCCCAGATGGCATGAATTAGTGGAGGAAGGTTTGTTGTGCTTCCTTTCCCCAGCCATCCACCCCTCCCCGGGTTTTGGATGTACTAGCCTTGGACAGGGATGACTCAGCTGCTGGTGAATCACCTGCTGAAGTGCTAAAAGTGATAGCTTGGCTCCATTTTCTCAAGCAACAGTGACCTGTCAAGGCAGACTAACAAGAAAATTGTCTTCTGCTGTTGGGAGAATTTTCCTGCTTGCACACCTAGATTCACTGCAATTAGAGGTGGTTGCACAGATTTTACTGTAATTTCAACAATCCCTGTTGAGATCTTGCTTAATAAAAGCGCCTTTGTGCAGCTGCTCGTTCATGATAGGGCTTTTCACAGGCATTGCTGTAAAGCTTTCTTTAGCAGGAAACCAGTCGGTGAATTTAACTGGAGAAATACTGGTCAGGGATGTTTCACTGTTTTCCAGTTGGCGACATGGAAAGTAATGGAATATTTCCAACCAGAGAGATTGTTCCCCAAAAGAGATGAGATCTAGAAAAGCCTTCTGAAATCTTGCTATTTCAAATTACTGTTTTCTGGATTGGTGATAGTGGAGAAAGACAGGAGAAAAACTAAAAATCACATGGAAAATTTTGCCAGGCTCTACATCCCCACAGGACTGCACATGTCCAACCAGCTGGTAGGGAGAAAAACATGGAGAACCTATTGTCACTATGTGGCGAGTCTAAATGTCCTTTACAGCTGTTTCATAGAATATCTCAAGTTGGAAGGGACCCATAAGGATCATCGAGTCCAACTCCCTGCTCCTTGCAGGACTACCCAAAACTAAACCATGACTAAGAGCGTTGTCCAGACGTTCCTTGAACTCTGATAGGCTTGGTGCTGTGACCACTTCCCTGGGGAGCCTGTTCGATGACCGACCACCCTCTCAGTGAAGAACCTTTTCCTAATGTCCTAAACTTCCCCTGATGCAGCTTCATACCATTTCCTCGTGTCCTATTGCTGGTCACCAGAGAGAGGAGCTCAGCACCTCCCCTCCGCTGCCCCCCTTGAGGAAGTTGTAGAGTGCCATGAGGTCAGCCCTCAGCCTTCTCTTCTCCTAGCTGAACAAGCCAAGTGACCTCCGCCACTCCTCCTGAGTCTTGCCCTCGAGGCCTTTCACCATCTTGTTCGCCCTCCTCCGGACACACTTTAATAGTTTGATGTCCTTCTTATATTGAGGTGCCCAAAACTGCACACAGTACTCGAGGTGGGGCCTCACCAGTGCAGTGTAGAGTGGGACAGTCACCTCCCTTGACCGGCTAACTACGCTGTGCTTGATGCACCCCAGGACACAGTTGGCCCTTTTGGCTGAACGCTTACAAAGGTGTCGTCTAGGATGGTCCTATACAACTGTTTTAGTCCAGTGTCTGATTTCCTACCCTACAGAAAATAAGTCCTTACCTCCTGGCATTAAGGGAGACGTTCTTAGTTTTTCATTCACATTCAGCATTTACTTGGACAATTTTCCTTCATCCTCGATCCCTCCAGCCCACCTAATAATACAGGTCATTGCAAACAGAGGCTGTTTGAGAGATACAAAACAATGCTAGTTTACCACAATAATTTTTAAGTAATGTGATCAATGGGCCTTTTTGACTATTTCTTTCAGTGTCGGTACCTTCTTCCCCTTAATAGTCAGAAAAAAGTAGTGTATAAGCCAGCTGCCTGTTTTCAGTGACAGTAGCACCAACTGCCCCTGCTGCCAAGCAAGCAGACGTTGTGAGAAGATCATTTCCAAGTCTCTGCTGTGAACCTTGGCAAGAACCAGCATGCACTTTGTTCTCCACCTGCTGTGGTACAGATTTGTACTACTTAATCTAACCAGCAATAGTTCCCCGAGTGGCTGAAATTTGAAGAAAATATAGTCACAGCTAGCTACTTCGACTGCCCACCATCAAGAGGATAGAATTTAGTAAGTGCAAAGGAAAAAACTAAGCTTCATCTACAATGGCAATTATTTTGCTGGATGTTGTTTACATCCAGCCTCTTTGTTGTATGGCTTAATATATTTTTGGGATTGGCTCCATCCTCAAGAAAAGCACATCTTCAGCTCTCCTCCCTCCCCTGTGGAGAGCAGCAGTATCATGGCCCCTGTTCAGCTGGTTGGCCAGATCACCCTTTCCGAACAGATATTTCCTATCATCTTTGTCAGGGTCCTCTGAGCCAAAATCCTCCTGCAAACCAGTGGTTGCACAATGATGGTGTCGTGGTTTAACCCCAGCTGGCAACTAAGCACCACACAGCCGCTCACTCCCCACCGGTGGGACGGGGGAGAGAATCGGAAGGGTAAAAGTGAGAAAACTTGTGGGTTGAGATAAAGACAGTTTAACAGGCAAAGCAAAAGCTGCACACGCAAGCAAAGCAAAACAAGGAATTCATTCACTGCTTCCCATGGGCAGGCAGGTGTTCAGCCATCTCCAGGAAAGCAGGGCTCCATCACATGTAATGGTTACTTGGGAAGACAAACGCCATCACCCCGAACGTCCCCCCCTTCCTTCTTCTTCCCCCAGCTTTATATACTGAGCATGACGTCACATGGTGTGGGATATCCCTTTGGTCAGTTGGGGTCAGCTGTCCTGGCTGTGTCCCCTCCCAGCTTCTTGTGCACCCCCAGCCTCCTCGCTGGTGGGGTGG
>NW_008825547.1:4646502-4667491 GCF_000699105.1 Pygoscelis adeliae
GTGAGAAAACTTGTGGGTTGAGATAAAGACAGTTTAACAGGTAAAGCAAAAGCCGCGCACGCAAGCAAAGCAAAACAAGGAATTCATTCACTACTTCCCATGGGCAGGCGGGTGTTCAGCCATCTCCAGGAAAGCAGGGCTCCATCACGCCTAACGGTTACTTGGGAAGACAAACACCATCACTCCAAACGTCCCCCCCTTCCTTCTTCTTCCCCCAGCTTTATGTGCTGAGCATGATGTCATATAGTATGGAATATCCCTTTGGTCAGTTGGGGTCAGCTGTCCCGGCTGTGTCCCCCCCCAGCTTCTTGTGCACCCCCAGCCTCCTCGCTGGTGGGGTGGTGTGAGAAGCAGAAAAGGCCTTGACTCTGTGTAAGCACTGCTCAGCAGTAACGAAAACATCCCTGTGTTATCAACACTGTCGTCAGCACAAATCCAAAACACAGCCCCATACTAGCTACTATGAAGAAAATTAACTCTACCCCAGCCAAAACCAACACAGATGGTTAAATTTTTAGTCATGTAGGGTAGAGAAAACAGTGCCAAAAAGGATTATTTGAAGTTATGTATCTGTGTAACTCCTCATTGTAGCAAAGTCAGAGGGTTCATCACCTGGCAGGACCAAGCTAAATGAAGAAGTGTAATTCTATCAATTCTTATTTTTGTAACAAGTCTGATTGTATTAACATTTTTGTGGGGGAAGTTCCAAGGACGTGGCAGAATCTCAATATGAGCCAGGTTTGCTCATATAATCATACTTACTGTTTCTCAATAAGCCTTCAAATTAGTCTTATGATAAGCATGTTATTTGAGAAACAGATATGAGATTTACTCAAAGGCATTCCTTCACATATTTTTCAATGAACATCCCACATCTTTAATATTAAACAATATTCCATTGTCTGGAATAGCAGACATTGGACTTGATGCTATTTGAGATTCTTACACGCAGAGGTAATATTCCAAAACATCACCACACGCAGAATACGGATATCCAAATATCTGCAGAAAAACAAATGCAAGGGTACACATACATCTCTAAGCGGCATGTAATACTGTGTACTCTAATACCATTCCAACTTCAGTGAAAAGCCACTGCTAAGCTGTGTGCTTAGTTGCAAGACAGCACACACAAATCTTAGAGTCAAACAAGCATTATCAGCATTGTACTGACTGTGATTTGCCTTTTTTTGTCTTTCTACCTCAATTCATTTTCAAACCATCAGCCATTTTAGTGTTGGAAGTCTCCAGACTAGTGAAGCTAACTATTTACCATTCTATTAACTTTATTCTAAAGTTAAGCATAATGTATGTGTATGTAAGTTTACAGTTGTTTTTTTTTTCTCATAAGATAATTGCTTTTGTTAAGAGGGATCTTATTTCTTAAGGGATTATACTCCATTTACAATCAATCCATTTTGCTAGTCTTCTTTAAAAAGCTCTAATATAACAGCAGTCAATTTATAGCAGTCCTTTCTCTATGCAGACAAAATACAAAGGTTCTTAATATTTTCCATCCAATTCTCCTTACGGTCCAACTTGGGAGTGGTAATAGGACGAGAGCCAAGGAATTTCCAGAAATCTTGAAGTGCTAGTAAGTCATTACTGATGCAGTGCCATGAATATTCGGTTGATGAAAGTTAGATGCAGGACCATTCTGCCCTTGATTAGCAGATATTATCAATGTATCCCAAGAAAGTCAAAGCTTCTTGCTTGCTTACACAGTGGAGAAAGAAGAAGAAGTAGTAGATTTCTTCAGGGTGATTTCCTGGATTTCAAAGTGGCTAGATCAGGTGCTTCAAAATAGTTAAGAGAATTCATATTTGGTCTGTAAAGGCATAATTTGTTGTTCTATCATATCTCTTCTGAAATCCTCAGCCAAAGAATGGTGCGATCCCTGAACATCTCTCCTAGCTTGTTCCCTTGATCTATCTGTACTTTTAGTGCTCCTTTTTGGATATTAAAAGAATACTATTAAAAAGAGAAAAAAAACCCAAACCAACCTATAACTTAGGTGGAGAACATGGATGGATATTCATGGCACGTCTTTGTGGCTTTGTCTGCTGTAATACAATAAGACAAAAATCATACGTATACAAGAGAACACAGGACAGGCCTCCACAGTGGAAATCATGCAACAGCTCTTCCTTCGGATGTGAAAAATTCATTATTTCTGTGTCATGTTCTAAAAAAATAATGGCAAAAAGGCTGGCCTTGTGACAAGGTGAATAAAAAAAAGATGTGAACATGCCAGTGTCTCCTTAGCGTGGGTTCTTGGCAGTCAGGGTGCTACCCCATAAAATGCCTGCTATTTTTAAAGAGATTATTTAATCCAAGAGGGAAAGCATTGCACAGGCAAGTCACTACATGGCCTCAGATGTAAAGCTCGAGCCTGATATGGCATACCAAATTGCAAAAACTAGTTAAAAAGATTTTGAAAAGGGGGTGGATTTTGAAGCCTTCCTGTCTGCCTCAGGAAGGGGGCATGTTGCTCCTTCACTCACAACAGCTCTGATCTGCCTCTTTTTTCCTCTGTACAGGCAGAGTCCAAACAAAACTTAAAAATTATACTTCATATATGTATAATTGAAGTATATATATGTATGTATATGTAGATATATACAGACACCCCTCCCCCCCCGTCCTATATTCTGCTTTTCCAAAATGCCCAACCCTCTGCTCTTTACAAAACACCTTGTTTGAGACTTTGAGACACAATGCTAACCTACCCCTTTTTTAGCTCAGGAAATTCTCTAAAACAGTAGAAACAGGTCCAACCTTCAAGAATCCTGTGGACCAAAAGGATGTCTTCTGGTACTTCCCATAAGGAGACCATGTACCAACTAATTACTCATCACCAATATCACCCTTTCCTCTTTTCTTGCATCCCTCCACGTATTTCGTGGACTCCCATTTGAACTGGTGAAATAAACTTCCTTGCTACTTTTTCATCTGTCCTCCAGCCGCCTTCTCTAAGGTGCTTTTCCACTTTGGAAACTGTAGCTCTCTCCTATCAAACGTAGCTGCCTCTCTCCAAATCTAGGAAGAAGCAGATGACAGGACATTATTCCTTGAACGTGAAGTGATTGTTTAAGTGCTCTCTCCCCTTTCAAGGAAATCTGAAAACCTGACCTGTTTTACACAGGCAGAGTTACAATCACACATAAATTAAAAGCAAAGATACTTTGGGTTTTTAATTATCTGAATGCTAAGGACCAATCTATAATCTTTGAAGTGTCAATATAAATATTATTGCAGATAAAATTATCTGTATCTAAAAGCATGAGTGAAAGCAGTCAGCCATTTCATTGGCAATGTAAAAAAATAAGTTGAAGAAACTAGCTTCATAGCTGTCTTCCAAGTCCTTGGCTCAGAAGCAAGGTTGGAAACAGATTTCTGCCTGTTGCTGCAGGCGGAGACAATTTCTACAAGCAAGCTCTACCTGCTTCAAGTATTTAATTTTTTTGTGAAATTAACTTGGTATTCATTTTTTTAGGGAGTTGTAACACAGAAGATTTCAACTAGATACGTTGTAATTTTACTCCCATCCTCTGTTACAGACGGACTCAATACCAGAGCGTGGAAATAACATACTTCCTGAAGGAAACACTTCAAACAAGCACCTCACCTGGCTATTCTGGTGAGATTTGTTCCTCCTGGATACACATCCTTTACAGATGTGATTACTTGGAACTGACAGCTTTCTCTTAAGTTGTTAGAAGCTTCCCAAAACACAGGTATGCTATTTTGCATTAACTGTAGCATGACTCAAATCAGTTTTGGAATTTAATTAACTGTGCATGGTGCATTGTATGAGCGTGCTTCAGGGTCAACCATTATCATGCCAGAAATATGCAGACAGACCAATAAGTCATGCAAACTGTATTTTGTAAAATTAATATAGAGAAGACCCTCCTTGTTAGCCCTCCACCAAGAATTCCCACTTCTAGGCAATAATCATGGAGGACTGCAGGCTCAACAGATTCCTCAACCATCACATCTCACTCCGCATTAGTCTCCGAGCAAGCTGCTTTTACAGTGATGCACTTAATACAGGTGGTGCAGATTCCTCCCCAGTGGGACTGCACTATCACCTAGGTTTCATAGCCTAGATCATGGCACCTTCATGGCATGAAATTTATGGTGCCAACAGACAAAACTTGTTCATCAAGAACCTCTTTTTTATTTTGCTGTTGGCTGCATCTGCTGACAGTACTATTGCTGCTGCTCATGTTCTGGCTCTGTTGATTCTTCTTTCTGTGCCACAGCCAGGGATGCTGCCTCTGGACCTCAAGACATGGAGAGGAGGCAGTGTCAGAATATGCCAGACCCTGTCTTAGGGCTCTGCCTCTCCTGGGTCTTTTCTGTAGTTCTTCCCTCCTGGGCAGGGAGTGTGGAAGACTATCCCGACACAAGTCCTACAGAACCACATTTCCTTAGTTAGATGTAGTTTTTCACCACCTTGGATAAGGGTGACATCTCTCAACACAGCTATACCAATAATCAAGGTTTGTTTTGATTGAGCAGTAACCACCCAGCAGACCCAACACTGCAAGGCACCTTGGCATGTAACCTATGACTCTGTCATACCCTTTTCTTGTATATCTGTGTCCAGATCATGAGGACACTCTTATTCCTAGTGTGAATATTGCTACGGGCAAGGAAAGGTGTGAAGGTTTTTTTTTTTCACCCCTCTTCCCTAGACAAAGCTATGTTTTCCTAGGTATACGCTATCTGCACAACTTCAGGCTGTGAGCTTGGTGGCTTTGGCAGGCAGAGAAAAGATCTGTCAAGCTGGAGACACCTAGGACCACAGAGAAAGTGTGTTATACACAGATTAGACAAAAGCCACTGCCTGTAATGCTCCCCTACCTACTGAAGCATCAAAGACCCTGCACTAAGTCTCACCAGAGAGACAGTAGTTCTGCATTCTCCTGGAATATCTGATAGCTGTGGATCCAAAACTGTCTCTCCTGACTGTCACAGCAAAGAAAAACTCAGTCAGAGAAGCTAACTTATTTTGTTAGAAGATCTATTTTACAAAGCCTATGGTTTTGGACAGCTGCTTAGCAAAGCATGCAGTCCACATAGGTGTCTTCAGAAGATCAACTGCCCTTAGGAAAGTTACCGAAGAGAGGTATCCTGCCTGGTTCCTTCCTGAAATTAGATCAGACCACCATGAAGACCAGCTTCCAAGCAGCTGCATATTCCTCTTGGGTATGATTTCCAAACTCATAAAATACATAATAATAGAGCCTGTAATCTCAGCTGCTATTTTTTTTTGTTTTTTTCCTCCTCAGTCTTTTTCAGAGGATCAAGTTAGTGCCAAGAAAAATTATATTCTCTGTGCTTTGAAGCGTTAGAGGATAGTAAGATTTCTGCTACCACAGGAATATGAATTCACATGGAAAAGAAACACAACAGGCAACAAAATACCATGTTCTTGACCATCTTTGAATCACTGTATTGGTGATTGTCAAGCCAATGCAGCTATCCCAGTCAAATTTGGACCCATTCATTTTGTTAAAGACTATTTAAAGTTTCAAGCAATGGTCATGAAACCAAGAATTCCTTTGTGGGAGCTGCCTGATGTACTTCAGAAAGCAGTCCCCTGCTGTTGTCAGACATGATGCCGTCACAACTGAGATGCTCTTCCATTTCATGTTTTATCTTCTTGTTTGGGTCTCACAGCGATCCTTCTGTGAGTTTTCTTGCTGAGAGCAGGAGGAGAGTCCTTCTTGGCATCAGGAAAGTAATCAATCAAGATCATTGTTATGCTGGAAGTAAGCCATCTTTTATCTCAAGAAGTTCATACGTCAGTTGAAGATCCAAACACTCACCTCATACCACCTCCTGAACACAGGGGAAGGATTTGTGCTGTTTGACCTCCAGGATACAACTCTACATATCTGTCATGCCATCTCAGGAAATGTGGGAGATCAAAACCACCAAGAGGATAGGCTATTATCGTCCAGTCACACGAAGTAACTTGACAGTGACCATGATATTCAACGCAGTAGCAGCACACTTGCATGAAAGCAATATTTGTGTACTCTGAGATTTTCCAGGGAAGCTCTGTATGACAGATTATGCACACTCAACCTACTACAGAACTTGGTCTCTAAAAGATGTGAACATGCTGGAGTGAGTCCAGTGAAGGGCCGCAAAGACAATTAAGGTACTGGAGCATCTGTCATACAGGGAGAGGTTGAGAGAGCTGGGACTGCTCAGTCTATAGAAGAAATGTGCATAAGTACCTGATGAGAAGGTGTAAAACAGAGCCAGAGTCTTAGTGGTATCCACTGAAAGGATGAGAGGCAATGGGCACAAATTGGAAGAGAGTACATTCCATTTAAACATAATTTTCATTTATTTGTTTTTAAACTGAGTGTGAACAAACACTAGAACAGGTTGCCCAGAGAAGTTGTAGAGTCTCCAGCCTTAGAGAGGTCAAGTCAAAACTTGACTGGACACAGTACTGAGCCACCTCCTCTAATGGACCTTGCTCTGAGTAGAGGTCCTTTCCAAGCTCAAAAATTCTGTGAAGCAGTGAAATCCCTATGGAGATGTACTTCTCTGGCACAGATTATCAGGTAGGGTCCTCCCAGTGGTGTGACAAACCTGAACCTGCTGAGAATCCACAAGTCCCACAGCCAGACTCATTGTGAACATGTTCTGCTGAGGGAAATTGAAAGCAGAGACACTAAGAATGAAAAGCTACTTGCTTTCACAAGAGCTTTGATACATACTGTTCATATGTATAATCCACTTCCCTCCTTTGCTCCAGGATCCTGCACACCTAGTATTTCATAGTTAGCAGGAAAAGCATGCTCTGTTAGTGTAAAAAGGTGAGGAGTCTGCAAGACGCAGGTATACCACACAGTTATTAGTAGTTGACTTTGTGAACAGTGCAATGTACGTATGGACAGCACAATCAGGCAGTATCTGTTTTTTAATTAGTAACTTTCATTTCCTGAAGTGTACTGAAAAATGAGCAGAATTTGTGAGGTAGCAAAGCTGCAGATCTGAAAGGACAGTAAGACAAATCTTTTCTTCATCAATCTGAATTCTAACTCTCAATCTGTCATAAAGGTAAGGCTATTTTTAACACGCTTCTTTTACTCAGTGTTTCTTGCTCATCAGTAGTAAAGTAGTTCTGTGTAAACCTTTCTCTGTTGGTAAACCTCACTAACTGTATAGACAAGGGAAATGAAGGTAGTTTCTAGGCCATTATGGGAAAAATAAACCATTAAAAAAAAATCACCCTTTTCTCCACACTGTCCTTCAATTAGTTGCATGCTAATGCATTTTAGTCTTAGTTTGCAGATGTTACCAATTGCCAGTAGAGTACTGTGACACAAGGTGGGCTTAGCCAGCATGTTCATAAATGACATACATTTAAGGTATAATCTTCTTTCGGTAAATCCAAAACAAGAAAAAAGTCAAGGGGGCTTTCAGCTTTTTAAGTGGCCATTGTCAAAAAGGGCAAGGCCTCCTCAGCATATGTCCAAAATAAATGGATAGTCCTAAGAGTAAAGGGAAAGTAAAACAAATCTCTCTAGACACAAGGCAACCTGCCACCCAATTCAGAGAAGCAAAACATAATGCTGTTACTCAAGCTATGGCTGTAATGATCCCATTCATTCCAGTTCTGTCAGCATCATTCCTTTCTGAAATAATCCCAAGAGAAGCCCTGATTATACAATGTAATACCTTTCCTTTTAGTAGCTCAGTGTCTTACTTGGCAAGACGTTTGATAGCCCACCTAGACTGGCAGTCTTATGCTTTATAACTACAACTTTATTCTGCTTAGGAGATGAAAATTTAAAATTGTTCTTAAAATATTGAACTTAGAAGATACAAAGACTTCTACTACAAAGTTGCAGGCATAGTATTAGCTTTATAAAATAAATTAGACAAAAAGTAGATTAGCAGCACAAATACATAATTTACATGCTTCCCCCTCCCTGCCCCAACATCTATAGTCACCTGTGAGTCCCGAGATCACCATCTCCAAAATTAATATATTTCATTTGTTTTGCACCAACACAGCATATATTTTCATTTCACAAAACTTCCATTTGTAGAAACTTGAATCTGTTGTTTCAGGAAGCTCTTGAATTCCTCAGCTTACCAGAGAATGGTAATGGCACCAGCAGTACAGCCCCACCTCATGGTTCAGTGAATGGCAGCGAAAAGTCAAGTTCACTAGAGGCTTTCCTGGCTCCCTGCCAAATACATGTGTTTTCTCGGTCCCTTCCCCCCCAAAAGTTGCCAGTTATTAGTTTGTGATGCAGAATCATATTTAAGGCATTATAACAGACATAACCAAAGGAACTAATTTCAATTAATGTATTTCCATAATCAGGTGAAAAGAAAACAGTTCACTGGATTAAAAAAAATTGTTCAAGTGAAAGCTGTTGATTAAGAGCCAATTAAAAAGCAATTTCCTTAAAAACTGTTACTAATGAGAAGTGAGGCACCTTAAGTTCACAGCTGCTAGAAAAGTAGACCTTTCCCACCACCACCTTTAACAAGGTCCACTTCAGAGTTGCTGGTCTCTGAATTTTGCGCTTTTTCAGTCCTTCTTCGCTCGACCTTTGAAGGTATCCATGATATGGAGGGTGCCAAAATAGTCCGAAAGGAGAACACATAATTTCACTGGTAGGCTACTGCAAGGTAGAGGAGTTGAAGAGGAGGAAAAAAAAAAAGAGACCAAAACAGACATCAGAAGAGTTGTGCGGTTTTATCACAGAATTAGTTTTACCTGGCTAATACTGGCAAAGACAGTATACTCTCTAGAATACAGTACCACTGGTCCTCTCAAAATATCCATTACACTCATTTGGCAGCCTGAGTTATTAGACAGATCAATTCCCCAACCTGGCTTGCAACAGAGTCAGAAGGGCCCTAATGCTGGGGCCAAGACACCAGATATGCAGTTACTGAGGAGCAGGCCCAGTCTCTACAGCCCACAGTAAAACTGCACCCTAGTGGAGTCAGCAAATCAGTTAGACATTTCTGTCATTGTTCTGTGGTCCAAGGGTAGACTGAACCCCTAGAAATGAAAAAAACCCTCCAGAAATGTGCTGAACTTAATGAAAATTCACACCAACAAGTAGAAGCCTGGTTTGCACTTTTAGTCAAAAAAAAAAAAATAGCTGAAACATCCCTGGACAGAAAAGAGATAGAGGGAAAAGAAGGAAAGGCATAACTTACTTTTTTAAAGCGAGTAAAACATAAAGACTGCGTGGTAGCACCAATATTTCTTGGTCCTGCCGAATAGCAGTGATTATCTTCTCAGCCACATACTCTGGCTCCAGAGTGGGAATCAGATTTGGCCACCTGGAAGAGAAGACATTTCTTACTATAATACAAATTGCTTTGGATTCACATTTTACTCAAAATAAGCCTCCATTTTGCAGTCATTCAATTAAAAGAAGAAATAAATACCACAAATCCTGTGAACAACAGAACCTTCGTTATGTTAGACAGTGAGTGGCCATTGTTATTTTCCCTTTGTATGATCTCTCACAAGACAAATCCACATAGTCCTCATTAAGACACACTAGGCTTCTAATTAGCTCCTAAATTTGTCATTATACAAGCATACTGAGCAAAGCTATGCCACTGCTTTCAGAATGTGAATGGGAGTTTGGAAACCAGAGAGGACAACTGGAGCATTTGGCTTCTGCAGGGGAAAGGACACCAATTATGTTTCACATTTCAGCTTAAATGAATAGTAAAGTACTGAGGGCTTTGCCATTTGGGTTACCCAGTCACTGGATAGCACTATTAAGACCCATCTGAGGCCCTAAAAATAAAAATAAAACAAGCAGAGAAAAGCCTAGCTCATGATTTTCATAAAGGAAATAGGAGTACATAGCATGTTAAACATGCAAGTTGCATAAAAACCTCACAAGAGTTTACTCACTTGCTTCTACAGCCATCAAACATTCCTGTGTTTATCACATAAGGACACACAATTGTGGTTTTAACACCAGTCGTTCCCAGACCTCTCATCTCGTAGTCAACTGACTCTGCAAAACCAACTGCTGCAAATTTACTTGCACAGTAATCTGTAAAATAAAACATAAAATTGCAGTTAAACATTTTAATGTACTGATTAAAAAAACAGGTTCAGTGAGTCCTACCACTGAACATGTACACAGGAGCTGTAACAGTTTTTGACAGAGAACAGGGACAAAACTATGCTCTAGCAAGTAAACTAGCCATGGGGTTTTTGTTTTGGGTCTTGTGCACTTTTTTGGTGTTTTTTTTCAGTATACAACAGCAGCACTATAGTATAGAAATGATATATACACAGTACCTGCAGAAAAATACTGTCCGATATTAAAATACTTTACAACAGAGTAGGAACTGTTTTCAGGATTAGGTTACTAACAAAATTTGCCTTTGATGTGATTAACTTCTTTACTTTTCCTCTCTTAAGTTAACTGTTGTTCTAGACTGGCAGACAGAGTTTCTCATCGCACCCCTGCTATCACCTTTGCACTCTCTACCGAACAATAGCAAATGAAATTATCTTTTCATACCAGACCTTATCTTTGAATCCATGCACTGGATTCTTATGCATCAAACTCAAGCTTTCAAGACTCTCTAATGTGATTTCAACTTGAAACTCAATTTGTCTTCATTATCACTGCCTTGAAGCCAGATTTCTTTTACTGCTATGTCACCTTATTTCATTTTCCTCCCCCTTTTTATATGTTTTCCAGAAATGCCTTCAGAGTTTGCCCTAATCTCAACACTTTCTTTCCATCACTGTATGGGTCCCCTTGAATGAATAGCTGAGAGACAGAATGTAAAATGAGATATCGTACCTCTGCCTCTGTACCACATCTGGATTTTAGTAGTTCTTTGAGTTAAGGAAACCTGTACAGGACTCTGCTTAGCTTGAGAAAATGGGGGGGGAGGGGGGAGAAAAAAAAGAGGCCTCTTCCCCACAAAATACCTGCAGGTTAACTTTAACAACACTGAAGTTCTCAGTTTCCTAAGTTCTATATGGCTCCTAGATCCTCTAACTTCCTTGGCAGAAAAACCTATTTCACAGCCCTGCTGAGCATCTGGAAGACTCTTTTGAAAGGAATGGTCTATTTAAGGTCAGCTGGTTTGAAAATATGACCGCTTGCTTTACCTATACGCAAAGACCCAGAAACTCAAAATTAGGATTTTTTTTCATGAGCATTGATTGCAGAGTTTAAATCAAACTAATTGTCTAAATGAACATTAGCTTTAATACACTACCTGAAAGACCATTAACTCCACTCAGTCCCGCTGAGCTTGCAATACTAACCAAGTGTCCATGGTTAGAGGCCATCATTGCTGGGAGGAAGGCTTTGTAAGTCTGCAATGTAAGTCAGAGTTGCAATGAAACATTTTACTAAGAAAGCTACATGCTATAGTATTTTGAAGGTGTTGTTATTAAAGAAATTCTCCCTACAGTTTAAATAACTTCCCCCACTTCCATTATGGAAGAGGGGAGGAAGGAAGGGGAAAAAAAACAAAAATAGTTGTTTGAACTCTAACCTTCAACTAATAAGCTGGGACTTTCCAGGCCCCACCAGTACCACTTTCTCCTCAACACCGAAGACAAATGGTAACTTACTGAAAGCTAAAGATATAGCTTCAGCTCGTTGTTAAGTTTCTTTCAGCCTAAAGTTCAGCACTGCAATGTTTCAAATAAGAATTGTGTTCACTGCAAATTTTGTAAAACGGCAAAAATTTGAATTTTTGTCTTCCTCCTATTAAATTCATTTCATCTTTGTGATTAGATTTATTTTTGAAGAAACTGAAGCATGTTTTAACATCCCTTTTGCAATTCTTTATGATAGGAACACCATAGAGATGACCTGCCTTCCCTGGAAGGAAGAAAAAGCACATTAAGTTACTCATTTTGGACAAAAGCCCCCACTTATTATAAGAGCGCTGCCTGAACATGTGGTATTTCTTACTGAAACTATCATAACCACAAAGCAACTAGAACACAAACAGAATTGAACACTTCTCTGTTACTAGAGCAGCAACTTTAAGGCTGGGCCTGCTTCATGTCAATTAATATTGAGGGATTATAACATATGACTAGCTTCAGAATTTAGCAGATGGTAAACTTCAGTTCTTGAGAGTATTTCTAAATACGAAGCAGTTTTGCTTCCACCTACCTACTCCAGAAGTTCCCAAAGGATCCTTTCTTCCACTTTTTTTATTTTACAGACTCCCAGGCACAGGAAGTAATTTCTTGTATCATTTCTGACTGAACTTACAAAGAACTATATATCCTTGCATATTTTCCTCAATTCCAAAAGGCAAAATTAACACTGAAAACATGTTAAAAGGAAGTTTTAGTACGTATATGCAAAGTACAGGTATTACCCAGAAGTGTGCCATTATGTTCACTTCCATGCTTTTTTCCACAAGCGCATCTGGAGAATCAATAAACCTCTTCCCAGTTACAATACCAGCGTTGTTGACTAGGATGCTAACATCGCCAACTTCTTTTTTAACCTAAAACAAAAAGCCTCCAGATATTATGCAATAAATACCAAGCACACTTTCCAAGTTTTATGTATGAAAACATAAGAAAGAAATGTTGCATATTTCAACTAAGTTGAACTTATTATGCTTGTTATGGATCCGAACACCTCAGGTTCTTGCACGTTCTCACCTAATGCCTTTTTAGAGCTGAGTTTACAACTGGACTTTCTTTGGAGGTGTGGAGCCCACCAGCTCCACACAGGCTTCTGCTTTCAGCACCTCTGGTTCTTGCTGCAACTGTTCCAGGTAAGTCTCTATTGCAGCGAGCTTAACTAACGCAACAAGTATTTTGCTACAGTAAACCCATCTTAAAAACCAATGAGCAATTCTGTTTGTAGGGCCACTTTCTATGCCACGTGGTGAGGCACAGGTACGTAGATCCTGAGGCAAGTTCACCAGAATCAGGTACATCAAATCTATGTGAGGGCTGCAATATCTAAACTTGCACTTGTTCCTTGCATTATACTCAAATCCTCTGTGTTTTCCACAGAGCAACTTGAGCACAGAAGCAGTGCTGCCATACGACTTGAAGGCTGAAGCCAGCTTGCACAGTACTTGAGTCTTTTGATTAGCAGAAGGAAAATTGGATTCCCTGTTGGTAGCATTAATTGCCTGCATCCCAACAGTCCAGGGATTCATCTCACCCACTGCACAGGGCAGCAGCCACTTAGTAGCATCTTAATATTCCAGATATTTCGAGATTCTTCATACTGTTTTCCACATGTTCCACATCTCCTGGCTGTGATTGTTAAGCACGGACATGTATTATAGTAGTTTTTCACTAGTGGTAACTTTTACTTGCAGTCTGCAGCACATACATTAAACCAGACTTCCCTACAGCTTTCTAGGGGAGCAGGTGGAGTTTTCTGCCCTCAGTGTGTTGGAATTAGAATGGGCAAGTGGCCACTTTTGATAAGAAGTATTCTTCATATGCATAGGCAGTGAGAAAGACCACCTGTAAAATTAATTTCCTCCTTACAACCTTTTTATTTATTCAAGTATCTTGACTACTTCAAGCAACTTTACAGGTCAGGAACTTAAGAGCTTATCTTACAAAACAAAAAGGTTTTTTTCAAGTTTATTTCTCATGAAGACAGCCTGAAAGAACACCATGTCTCCATTGATATTCGCTCTCAGGACAACACAAGAAGTGAGAAAACTGTAGGAAGAGTAGTAGTTTGTTATGAAAATTAAACAAAAGCCGTAGGGTTCTGAGTAAAGGAAGATTTTAGGACACGTGCATTCACAGAAGGCAAAAGCCTTACGAGCTTCCGGGGCTCATGGTACATAAGCTTGTTTCTAGTGTATTTGCTTCAATTCTAACACTGCACCAGAATCCTTATAAGATAGTTCCCAGAAAATGAGTTGGCTAAAGAATAATATCTACACATTTAGTTCAGTAAAAGGAAGTATAATTCTCATTTTAGCTCCAGACTGAGAACTTTCATGAACAGACTCACTTGAGAGAACAACTATAGGCCAGCTGTTATCAAGATATTGTGCCAGCTCTCAAAAGGAGAAAGAAAATATTTAATGCAGTATTTGAAGTACAATTCATTAATTTGAGCTACCTAGGAAAAAGAAAATGAGTACTCTATATGTTGTTTAATTTGTGATTTCTGGATCAAGTGCTAAACACGTGCTGATCAGTAGCTTTGGGAAACCATGTTGTTTTTATGCCATCTTGCCATACAGTTGCAGATCACAGAACCTCATTTCTTAATGGGGTTTCCTTTGCTAGGTGCCTACAGTGACTGAAGAAAGCACAAGCAGACCAGGTAGGCTAGTCTGTATAACAGTAAAGAATTAAAGGATAATTTACCACCTATCCTTTATTCTAGCTTAACTTCCTCATCTTCCTTAACTTCTTCCAATCTTGTCCATGTTTGTTAACTAAGGGTTTAAAAAACAGAAAGCAGCCTTGGTAGGATTATACAAAACAGCTTTTATAATAAATTCATCAGCCAGAGCCCCTCTCCACCTCAGTCATTGCTCACACATTCTTGTCTGTCTATTCCCCTCTCAAAACGTTGTCGTGTAGCAATTTAAATATTTCTGAAGCAGTGCCACATGATCACCATAGACAGCCGTAGATAAGTTGTTCTAGTCACCAACCCGAGTATGTACCCCTCATCACAAGTTAAAAATAGTATGCATTCAGAGACATAAATGTAATCATTAGTAAATGATGCTTTAATACTGCCTCATGTCAAATGATCTAGCAATTCTGGAAGCCTGGACCAGCACCCCAAATCTACCCTTTGGGGCAAGTAACAAATACCTGAATAAGTGGTCATGCTTCTTTTGCATGAACGAAAGGTGGGGGATATGGTACATAGAGTTTGGTAATTGGGGCATTCAGATTAGATGGGAGAAGGGAAGTAAGAACAGAACCTTGATCATCCCATTTCTAACTAGTGGCAGAAACCTGAACAAGCTCTTCCTTTACCACCTGTCTCTACTCAGTCTTCCAAAATATAGTCACACTTTGAATCTGCTTTGAATTGCATCCAAATGCCTTCTTGCAACCCAGACAAATAATTCCAGCTTTACAACATCTCTGTTCGTGCTGCTTCCCTACTAACTAGATGTGGCAGCTCTTTCCACAGCGAATTGGCTGTTTTAATTCCCTTCTCCTCTCAGCACTCCCCTGTGCGTGACAAAGCCAAGACACTCAGCCCAGGCTTCCACACTCTGCTTTGAGGCCAAGGACAGAAGACCTTTACCAAGCCTTCTCCCTAGCTATTAAGGCTCGGAGCCGGGGGGGGGCGCTGACATCAACTTTTCAGAGCTCTAAACCTCTCCATTTGTGTAGTGCAGGAAAGTATATTCCAGGTGTTTGTTTTAGGCCTAGGTAAGGCAAGCATTATGCAAACAGCTGATCTGGTTAAACATCTTTTTTAGGTATAAACACTATTTCCTGTTTGTTTCTGTATTTATATTTATGCTTTTATACTGAAGTTTAGTAGTGAGCAATTCCCACAATTCCCAAACAGCATCCCAAAGTGTCTACTTTTAAGAACCCCTCCGTAACTGCCTACAACAGGTGGAAGAAAGCACTGGATGTTTTATAAGCAGCATGAAACACCACCAGGAAATGTGCTTCTACTGTTGCTCCTCTGCACAGGAAAACAGATTCTCAGAAAAGTGGAAAACTGTCTGCAAACTGTCATCTTGACTAACAAGCAAGAAAAAACAGTGGATAAGCAAAAAAGTACCATGCAAGAGAGATCCTGGAAGTAAATGTGAGCCCAGATGCAATTCTGCAATATGATAATGAGGAAAAGGCTTCTGTTTCCTCACAAGTAGGAAGATCAAAAAAACAGAGTTACTTCCCTCTTTCAAAGCCCTAGATTCTTAAAGTTTAGCTGAACTTGAGGGAGGAAGGGGTAGGTCAGAGAAGGCCACATTCCTTTTGGGGTTGGGTACTTCTGGAACAGGGACATTAGAAATAAATTTTAAGCTATAGCTCTTGATAGCCAAAAACTGTCCTTCATCCTGTTGGTACAGGAAAGGAACAAGGACACCACATGTGCAGGGCTTTTTGGATTTCTTCCTACTGAAGTGACTTTTTCTTGGTCTCTCTGCATGGCTGATGCAGTACCAGAAGCAGGTATTTAAGGTTCACATACATTTCATTTTGGCTTTGAGATTGTTTTATCAGGCACAAAGTTTTCAACCATACCCTGTCCTGCCTGCATGAATTTAGTTCTCTATAGTCTTGCAAAACTCCCAGTCATTGCGTGAAGCTGAATCACCGGGGGGGGAACCAAAATCTGGAACTGTGCTGCCTCATCTTGCAAAGGCTGACATGGCACACCATGAGCCAAAGTCTACTACACCGCATTAAGTAAACAGTGACATCAAGCACTAACTAATACTAAAGTCTTTGTCACTAGTAAGATGGGAAGGTTGTCAGCATGGTTCTACATCAGTCATCAGCAGGACATGATGTTTCTGAAATAACAGTAGTAGAGTATATTCTTCTATGTGGATCAGCAGGAGGATTATTAGTGGATCAGCTGTTAGTGAACTGCTGACAGAAGATTATAAGCGAGGAATCATGCACCGAGACACTCTCGCCACTTCTTTGCTCCTGTCTACGTCTGTCCTTATCATTCCTAACCTGCATCATGCAAATATCTACACCCTCTTCTCCTTTTTATATTTGGCCAGAAAGGCTCTTATACTGCTTTTCTCCATGGGACTGAAGTGCTAGCCCTTGAGTCCTTAAAACTGAAGGTTAGTTTCCATCTTCTTCATTCCAGTGTCCTTCACACTACAATACTCCCCCCTCCTCCACTCCTCCCAGTTCATCGGGAAGCACAGTTACAGGCCTGCAGTGAGACATGTGCAAGTGCTCTGCAGGGATGGCAGACATGCAACTCAGCTGGCATAACAGAGCTGCAAGGGGCACCAAGGGTAATCAGCATTACCAGAATACAAAACCATTAGTACCAGCCTCTAACAAGCTGCAAGTCATGCACAAGCTTCACTTATCAGAAAGTTTGTTCTAGTTATTTTTGCACAGATGCAAAAATGCAGAATGCTACAGCTTCTTGAACAGAAGAGGAACATTATTTCAGCCAACAGATGTTCCTGAAGACAGCTGAACTACTTTTTTTTTTTTAAGAATTCATCCTCAGGCAAACACTCACTGTGGAAACTTTCTAGTCCAACAGTTAAGTTTAGCAACATTTCAAGCAAATGAGAACAGGTTGTTATAATGGAAACTGTTAAGCAATTTTAGCTTTTGGCAATTCTACTAGTCTGCCCAAAATATCTAACCACATGCTATATTTACAAAGCTCTTCAGAACGGAAAGTAAGAAATACATAAGACTTCAAGATACATTTAGTAATTCTGATAAAGTGAGTCTGCAAAAAAAATCTGTTCACAGCCATGTAATTATTTGAAAATTGCCTAAGCAGTTAATCCTTTTTACAATGTATGGTCTTTAGGGTTTACTTTTGGTAAAAGGCTGCCGGAACTTGAAATACTGCTTTAGCTTCAATAAATTCATTTTCTGCGCTTCACCAGTAAGTGCTTGCTCAGTAATTGAATGAATGAGAAGCTACCCAGTTGAAATTAGCTACTGAAAAAGAAAACCAGCTCTTTTTACTTTTAAAGGAACAGAGGTACACAAGTCAACTCTAAAAAACAGTATTCTTGAAATAGGCAGCATGTGTAATATGTTCTGAATGAATTAACTTTAATCTCTTGCTTTTAAGTCACTAAAACTTATCATACATTATACACACGTGCATACACTCATCTTAGAATAGTGTCAAAGCCACAAATAAGATACTTTACCTCATCAGCTACCCTGTAGACGTCCTGCCTTTTGCTACAGTCACAGATGTAACAGTGTACTCTCGCTGCTCCATTTTCTCTGGCCAGTCTACTTGTCTCCTTGAGCCCCTCTTGATTAATGTCCCAGAGAACCACCGTGGCTCCAAGGCTGGCAAACTTTAAAGACAAGAGCCTTCCAATGCCACTTGCCGCTCCTGTTATTAATACTATTTCACCACTAACATTCTTCTTCCGTCTAGGCACAACCAAGAACACTAGTGACTCCAGCAAGTAATAAACAGTAAGTCCGATGACTTTGAATGTTTCCAGGAAGAAGTTCATCTTGAGGCTATTTCTTCGGATACCTGATAAAAGAAGATGTTTACCAGATAGAATAAACCATAAAGAGAGAAAATGCAAACATCAATATTTCAAAATTGAAAAGCATTTTCAGATGCATTCTAAACATTTTCTCTAGCCTGCTTCTGAGTGTTGTTTCAAAAAAAATGTATAGGCTTACATCTGCACATCTGACCCATTTGTCCTGTTTCTGTATTATCTCCAGGTTGCTCCTACTCTCCTCCAGAATGCAGCACACAATTGATTTACCATTTGGCAGAGGCAGGAAACACCTGCCCTCACCTGCTTTAGAAATTCCCCACCCCTCACATCATGGGTCTCCATCTCTGCTCTGGCAGAATGTGGGCTCAAAAACTAGAATCAAAAAAGTGATAGTTGCCCCTTGAGCATCGTAAGCAGAAATGCATGGCAATTACAAATCAAAACTTATGGCTTGATCAAGCATCTTTAGTGCTCACAAGGTAGTACTGGAGGTCAGGAAAAATTCTCCTTCTAGGACCATGACTTTTTTTTTGCTTTGTTGGCACTCCTTCTCATCAAGAAGTCACATACAGACCAAGTCACAGTCTCAACCCTGCTGAAAAACTGCCAACATAGGGAGCTTCAGAATACAATATGCTTATAAATCTCCAAAACACACCAGGTAAATTACTGGCTGCCACCTCTAGCTTTTCAACTACCAGTACTACCATTATGGAGGAGAGCCTGCTTTTGCAATTGAACAGTGTTTTGTTTAGGAATGCATTGCCAAGCTGTTGACTTTCTTCTCTTCACCTCCCAGCATTAAGCAAATGTCATGGGCTTGAATCATACCGTCTCAGCTGTGCATTTATCTTCACAGTCTGTACTCATCACAGTAATGCTGACACCAAGCAGGCATTTAAGTCCTTGAAAGAATGCTATTTATTTCCCAGCATACAAATCCTACGCAAGAAATGTACCCTTGGTCAAAGCAGGTTTTAATTTTTGACTAACTACTGTATGAAGGATTAATATCTTCCTTCTCAGTTAAAGGTAGAGCACTCTGGCACTTACATTTCAACCTTTAGCACTACACACCCAGTTTGATCATATCTCTTAGTTAACATTGCTATCTATGTGTACAGGTAAGCACTTTGACCAGTGCCAAGTTACTTGGATCTCTGCTACTCTGAGCAAAGTTTGTGAAATTTAGCATGTGGACATACACGTGTTATCATGAGTCTCAGGTTTTATACATGGGAAACAAGGCCAGTCCTGAAAAGGGATAGGCCACTGCTAGAACAGAGCAAGTTATTTCAGAAAGTTTTCTGGCAGAAACATTAGGACATCTTTAAACTATTCCAATAACAGAAAAGCATTCATTAAAAACATAGTGGATAGGGAAACAAGTTCTTCTTTCTGAAGAAGAGGGGTCACAGGGTGAATGTTTTCTGTTCTTATTTCCCTTTAAAATGGGACAAAATGTGTGCAGAGATTCTGGCACAGATGAAAGGCAGTAACACCAGTAAGAAATGGAAGAAATATCAAAACAGCACAGGAACATTTTTCTAGAGCCAATATTGACATCGCCTGTAGTACGCTCTCATAGCTATAGAGCTACTATAGATATAAGCAAAACCAGAGTTATACAGGAAAAATGTTATTAAATTTCATGTACATCAAAAAAATCAGCAAGTTTTTGGAAATACAAGTTCTTTGCTGAGTCCAAAACAGAAGCAACAAATCTTTAAAATAAATGCAGTTGCTGAATTTAACTTGATTACACTAACTTAATGCGCTTAACATAACATCCTCCATTTGCATGAAAGGAGATTGGTATCTCTGGAGTAGATAAGAATGTTACAGTTAATCCCTATGGAAAAACAAGAGAGGCAATTGCCTTTGAAGTATAATACACAATTTGACCTAAACCCAGTTTAGAACTTATGTCAGTAATTTATTAAGTAAAATAATCAAGTATTAGGCTTCCACAGAACAGAGGCCCATTAGATCTTAGAGACATACTGACTTTTTCTTAGAGAAGTAGAATTGTTTTAGGCACACAGGAGACTTTCTGCTGGAACACCAACTCCGCATCCTTCAATGAGATGCTTAATTTCCACTGACAGGTCTCTCACCTAACCCAGCTTTGACTGGGCCAAGAGTCCTCCATTCTCGCTGGCTCACTGCATTAGTACTGCTAATTACACCAGCTACTGTAACCAAGCATATCCATACAGACCACTAAATTAGCCAACACGCTTATCTGATTTTGGCTCCTCAACTGCAGTGAGCAGGGATCTATTTACAGGTGAATTAACCAAGGGTGCCTTTGGCACATGTAAGATCTCAGATCCCTTCTGATGCCACGTATTGTTTTTTAATATGCCTACATCCACACGGACATAAGCATGGAGGGCTTTTATATTGTAGTGAAGTACCAAAGGTTTCACAATGGCTTATTAGACAGATTTCAAGTGCAGGCGACTTTGCCAGCACAGACTTGGTGCATGCGCCAATGCTCACAGACGAGTGGCTCTTGCAGACTTGCCAGTGCTCACGAAACACAGGGACAGAATCAAGGCTGGCATCCGAACCGCAGAACAACTCTGCTAGCCAAAGGGCTTAAAGGTTAATCACACAGTCACCTGAGCAGAGCTTGGCAAGCACGAACTTGCTCACGGCATCTGGTGGGTTGTGACCCCTCCAAAAACATAGTGGTCCTGTAGCCAAGGCAGTCCAAGGACCGAGGTGCAGCAACACCCCCCTCACCACCCCGCAGGACGCTGGACTGCCTTACCCCCACTTGGCACACCAGCTC
>NW_008825547.1:4668140-4671569 GCF_000699105.1 Pygoscelis adeliae
AAGGGCTATAAGGACGGAGCAGCTTGTTGGCCGGGGGCCCTCGGGGCAGCTCCCCCCGCGCCCCCCTAGTGTTTGCTTTAAAAAAAAAAGCAGTATTTATTATGATTTTTGTGAGGGAAGAAATAACTTATATTGGAGAGGTGATCGACTGGGAGAAGGTGGATTTCGTGGGGCTGGTCTAGATCTGTGTTGTAGGGCCGATGCAGGAATTAACCTAGGTGGGCTGTGGGGGGAGCAGGGAAACGGGTGTGGCCGCTGGAGGGGGGGGAGTGGGGGGGGCCGATTTTGGCTTTGGAGGAAGTTTGGAGAAACCTGTTGGGCAGTATTGGGCTTTGGGACATGTAGGATTGAGGGAAGCCCATGTGAAGAACGTTGCTCCATGTAGAGAGACCTGCACCTGAGGGTATGCTTGGATGTGAAGAAATTACCTGGCCTGTAGGGCCAAACCTCGTGTGAAGCCATGCTGCACAGAAAGGGTTTCAGCGGGGTGAACGTGACCCTTCCAGGGTGGTGTCCTTCCAAGGGAATGAACGAGACTTGCGAAATGCGTTCTAGCAGTGGTCAGGATACTGGACAGAAATGAAAACATAAGAATAGAGTGAAGTGCTCTGTATTTAACTGCTATAGATACTTTCTTCCCTTAGCTCAGAGTTGCTTTGTTGTTTTTTACCTTATGCTCATCCTTAGGCAGCAGAACTCTGATATTGAAAAGCGCTAAATAGTCACAACTTCAAAGAATGTCCGTATGAGGAGAGGATGCTTAATACCACCAGAAAAAATGTGACTGAAAGTATTTCCCTGGCACTGAGATCCTTAGTATGCCTCCTTTCCAGATTGGTATGTTTGGGTTGCTGTTACACTTCTGCAGAAGGGAGAGTACACAACTTTCTGAATGTTATTTTCATCTGATAAATTAAGCAAAGACTTGCTTATGAAACACTAGATTTAATATACTGCATAATGAAGAATATGAAACAGCAATTTATAATGTAACCTTCTTTAGGCTGCTTTAAAAATGTTCCATTTGATCCAGTAACCTCCAAAGAAATTTTGAGACCTCCCTGTGCACAAACACTTTCAAAGAGAAAGGATGGAGAGAACACTTGCGATACGTACTGGTGAGGGAGCAGGTTGCTTTACTTGCTTGCTTGCCTTGGAACAAGTGGTTCCCCATAGTCAAAAAGAGCAGGGGTTTGAAAGGTGCTGTGCTGTTCGAATAAATACTTCTCTTGTTTCCCCCGCACATTCTATTTAAAGTATTGTTGAAAGAGGTCAGAAGGTCTTTTTCAGGTATGCCGTTTTGGGTCAGAGTCTAGGCTCTTGACTATAGACTGCTGCGCTCTCAAGAGCTATTCACAGAAGAGAAATTAACTGCTGGATTAGAGTATTTTAGTGGGAGTTAATGTATTATTGTATTAATACAGTAAATCCAGGAGGCTGATGATAGCCAAACAGTGACACTGATGAAATTTGGGTTTGGCTGCTGCTTTCTTTTTGTGGGTTGTATTGTTTACAGTGGCTCGCTTAAAACAAGGAAGTGTAAAAAAACACCCATTCATTTAATTTTCAGAAAGGTTTAAATAAAATATGTGCTTTGTAATAATACTTGGAAATTAATAATGTTTAACATTGAGACTGACCTTATGATCGGAGTTGGAGGCTAGAAGGTGGGAAACCTGGCTCCTTTCCCCACCTTGTACAAAGATTTCCTGCAAGTAGTAAACTCACTGAATAAAACTTGCTGAAATAAAACTCACTAAATGTCTTGAGTTTACTTGTCTGTATGATGAAAGGCTAAAATTAGCCTTAAAGTAAAGATACCCTTTTTAAGACTGTCACATTAGTGTCTTCCACAGTCTGCAGTCAGAGAAGACCCAAATGGAATCGTTACTCTTGATTCAAGTTCAGAAATGGAATTACCCTAATTTGTATTAGATGAGGATGTCTCCCTCTTGCCACACACTATTTTTGGACCAATTTGTGAGTGCTGGCAAAATCCCAGGAGTGCGGAACTGGGACTGGTGGTGTTTGTGTGTTTTGTGTAACATCGTGCTGGATGTTTTCAGAGGAACCCAAGGTCACTCAAGTCATAAGAACAAGTTTGAGGAACTTTGTGAGTGCTCTCACTTTTGCTTGTCTGTAGTACTTGTGCTACGTAAGTGTACTGCTAGTCTGTAGCCATTTTTTACGGAGGGCTGTACTGTATTTTGGTCTACCTTAATTTCTGAAAGCTCTTGGTATTTGTTGTCGCGGAGATATTGGCACCTCTAATGGAACAGTGTAACCAGTAGCACACTAAATTGCTATTTATGCTTCATGTGAATCTGTGGTAGATTCTTTAATACATTGACCTGACTTCACCACCATTTAATCTTGATTATAGAAGTATCACAGCAAATGAGGATAAAGCAAATAGAGAGTAAGGGTTGGTCTAAGCTGGATAAATGCAACTGCATGGTGACTAGGATACTCATCCGCACTTTAGAATAATAAAAACCAACAACAGCCTGGCTTGCTGTTGGAGCCATATTCTCTTAAAAGCGCTCTCATATTTTTTTTTTTATTTCTATCAGGGCACTCAAAATATGGTAAATATTTTGATATTAAAGCATTAATTACCCCCCACCTACCCCAGCTGCTGAAGCGGAATAGTGAAATATGCTTGTAAACTGTCTCATCTTTCTGCTTTCTTTTAACTGGCAAGAAGTAGGAAAGGAAGTACAGGTGATACCACCGGTGCCTATATACTGTGATTCATTCTATATGTCTGCTGTGAAACTTGCAGAATCCTAACAAATTTCCAATGGCAGTGTCAGCTGCTTTAGCAATTGCAGGTACATCACTGCAATTGCAGCATACACGAACTTGTCTTTAGTCACATATTGCAACTACCCATGAACGAGTGGGTCTTAGTTTGAAAACTAGTGCCTTGCTAATAGAAGTCAAATGTCTCCCGTGTTGCCTATGAAGGAAGTAGGGCAAACACCACTTAGCCAGAATTCTTCAAAATTGACTTTTTATTTTTATTCCAGCAGAAGAAAAACAGCTGGGGCAAAGGAGATTCCAGTCAAAAGGAAGGATCATAATCCTGAACGCAGAAGACTGTGTTGCATTCTGAATTTTCATTTACCATATGCTTTTCCTTTGACTCATATTTACCCTCTGACAGGAGTTAATTGAATTCTAGTTCTGAATTCGCTGTCAGCAGATTGAAAATACAGGAATTGCAGAATTGACAAACTATTACTCACTGATGCCCCATTCACTACATCTGGGAAGAATGCGAAGTCCTTTTTAGTGAGGGTGAGGAGGCGAGATGTGCTGCACTAACATCTGTTCAAGGTATTTACTACCTACACAGCAAATACAACCGGCAGCTTGGTGCACTGAATAGCATGCTTCTATCCCTTGCAAATTAAATTAAGTAAG
>NW_008825547.1:4671952-4673227 GCF_000699105.1 Pygoscelis adeliae
CTCCTCGTTGGCAGGTTGTGGCGGTGTGCTCCCCCCTCCCCGCATAAGCCATAACCACCAGTGGGGATCATGATGGCTACATCCAGCTTATGCTGGACTTTGGGGACAGATGGCAACACAGTAGCCAAGGGCTGTCTGGAGCAGTGACCCAAATGACTTGCTGGTATGTGAATATGACTATAAGTCAATCATCTTACTCTATAGACAGCCCAGGGCCCACTGAGCTCTCCTGCACAGCAGCGGGCTGCACGCCAGGATCTCCCCTTGAGTGGGGACACCTCTCAAGGTTACTCCTCGAGGTTGAGAGATTCCTTGCCGCGACAGATTCTCAGTAAGTGACTAACAGCATGCTAAACTTTGAAATCTTAGCTAAGTGACATAAAGGATCAATTGCGCATCTATAATCCTTTAGACATGAACTGTTGACCAAGTCTGGGACTAGGATTGGATCCAGCCACACCTAGACTCCTCTCTGAGAAGGAGTTTAGAACGCAAGGGGGTCCTTTCTGAACCTCATGACTCAATGGGAGGGTCTCCCTGACAGTAATGTCTGACCCTGTCCTCTATGCAGTAAATAATCAAGTGTACCTTGCCATCAAATCTTGTTAAACCACTATCGCATTTACCATTGAACTTTGTTAACTCACTGTTTTCTATCAATAAAGTATATTGTGCCTTGTCTCTTACAAGTGAAGTGCACTCTCACGCCATTCATGACAGCAGGGCAGTATGAGAAGTTGAAATCTCCTTGACTTAGTGTAAGCACTGCTCAGCAACAACTAAAACATCAGTGTGTTATAAGCGTTATTCTCATCCTAAATCCAAAACACAGCACTATACCAGCTACTAGGAAGAAAACTAACTTTATCCCAGCTGAAACCAGGACAATGACTTAGCCATTGGATGCCCAGATCCCAGAGTTCACAGCCTGTTAAGCTACTGTGTTTCCGGTATGATGGTTGGTGTCAGGACCTGACACTTTGTCTTTCATTCCCTGAGCATTTTTACTGCAGCGTGGTGAACCTGATCAGAACTGATGAGTAAAACCCTGCAAGACAATATTTGGAGTTTGCTTTTTCATCTGGGCCAGCTCTGTAATCAAATTTACCATGTGCCCACACAGTGGAGAGGATTGTGTGGGAATAGGAGCGAAAGCCTGCAAGAACAAGACTAACTTAATTGGAGCTCCCATGGGACGTGAAAGTATGGCATGGGCAGATGCCTCTAACCTTGGCAACATGTAGCACAGACGGGGATGTGTCTGAAATGATGTTC
>NW_008825547.1:4673256-4677318 GCF_000699105.1 Pygoscelis adeliae
ATGCCAAAGTTCAATTATTCCTTGTGGATGTAGGTGGCTACATCAGCTCTTATGAGTAACTGGTGTCTGTTGATGGTACAAGCGGTGTGTGCCCTTCAGTCATGGAAACGTGTGCCAGTCTCTGTTATAGTAGGGTTATGACCATGATGGTGTGAAGGACTTAAAACCACGTTTTCCATCTCCCAGGAGGACCTGTCAAATACCTGGTTATAACTTCTTTATCAGAACTGCAGAGCTTTGAGTCATGCTGGACAAGAGGGTACAGCATAGGTATCTGGCCTTGCCGATACCTTCCCTCGCCTTGCAGTGTAAAAGTGGATGACAGCAGCAGCATCACTTCTTTGAAGTGACATTTGCCAAGGGTGCTGAACTTTATTGAACTCCCTGCAGTGGAGATGGAATTGGCACACTCCGCTCCCCTCTCGGTACTCAGGTGCAGAAGCGTTCAGTCTATCGATCCCAGACATGCTTTGGCACAAACTTGCTGGGAGTGGCAGCTGAGGGCTCGCTCAGGTAAGCAAGCAGCATTGGCTGAGCTCTCGTCTGCCTCCAGAGCTGACCCACTTTATTCAGAACAGAGAGACGAATGAAATAAAAGGTGCAAGTAATTCTAGTGTGATACAGAAGTGTTAAAGCATATGCTCAAATACTGAGTATGTGTCCAAGTGGTGTTATAAATCAGGGCCTCATCTAGCAGCGTTGTGTTTTCTGATCCCTCCACTAGCAAATGCACAAGCTATAACTTCGATGCACAACGAACACGGATAATCAGTAGCCTGCCATAGTCAGCTGCAAAGAGATTGCTGCTATGTAGCTCTTCGCTCACTGTTTTTGCATGTTCCCCTATGTGCCTGTGGTATATACTCCTCATAGTATCTCTACTTTTAAGAGAACCTGCCTGTACTGCAGGAGGAAGTGGCCCACAAGAGATTTATCTCCTTCCTCCAGGAAAAAAATGTACTTGTGAGTGGTTACTTGGGGAGTTTGGTCTAAAACATAATTTAGAATACAGATGTGTACAAGCTGTCAGGATGGATTTAAAGGGAGAAGTTGAAAAAAAAAAAAGGTAATTCATCATAATATAATCCTCGCTGAATAGTAAACAAGAGTGAGGCAGCTTCCTACCATTTGGGACTTGGAAAAATTTCTTCCTATTAAAGAGTAATGCAAGGTTTCTGACATGGAAAAGTTAGAGACACAGCAGGGAAGCAAAACTAGCAAAAGAGATCCTAGGTCTGTAGTGATGTTTAGGAAATGAGGCAGCAAGGCTGATGGCCAGCTAACAGAAAGAAAAGCTAGCAAGGTTTTAATTAATTGAGTGTATATGAAAGCAGTGGGTGGGAGAGTGTGTTCTAATACGGGAATAAGCAGGGACTGGAGGAGAACATGGGATGGAAACAGCAGGGTATAACAAACCAAAGAACGAATTTAAACCTCCACGCACTGGAGGGAAGACTCCAGGTGAGGCTGTGATGAATACCTCATCTGGGCTTGCAGATCTGTGCCCTGATGGAACGTCGGGGCAGCCTTGCAGGTAGGTAGGGGCTGCATGTGGAGACAAGTGATAGGGGGAGAAGAAAACAAAGAAATAATGATTCTGTGCCAGACCTAATTTCATTTCTCTGCTTTTCCTTCTTTTCAAATTCTGTTGCTTTTTGTCTTGTTTTAGATGGTAAATAGTCTGGAGGCAGTGAGGTGCAGAACTTTTAGCGTACTCTAATGCACTCTCTAACATGTGGCCACTAATCCTCTGAGTGTTCAGCCTCATTCTATACTTGTATCACTGTAAGTTACTGTAAAAAAGGAAACTTGTCCTTTGCTCCCTCGTCCTTTCGTTACTTTGTGTTTTATAGGTCTCAAGGAGATGGGAGTTTCCAGCTCTGCACCATGCTTTCTAGGATACCCGCTGATGCGATCATTAAGCATCAGGTTTTTCGGCTATTCTGAAGTAAGTGCCTCTCAACGAGAAGGAAAGTACCCTCTGTCCCTCAGTGAAACTTTGTGAAAGCCAGAACATACTTGCGCGTCTTGTGATGGTCAATTTTGGCTTGTTGTGTATTTCTCAGAAGTTGAGATGATGCTGCAAATGGCTGTGAGAGGAGTAAAGGCTGCTACGTTTCTCTGCATTAGTTGTTGGTCTGTAAATTGAAGAAAAATGCTATGAAGGGAAAAACTGCTGATACGTTTATATGAACTTTTATGTCCATAATATCATAATTCGTTACCAGCTGCAATGACATTCACCCTTGAGTCTCTGCTATTTGCAGAATCCCAGCTTTGGTGCTTTTGGATTTTAACTTGCCTTTTTCTCTATCATTTCTAAATTATTAGGGTCTTCAGCTGCACAGAAAATCCACACATAAAAATTTTGGTGAAACCATTTTGTCAGAGAACGTGTAAATTCACAAACATTGATCAGGAAGTATTTACAGGAGTGTACTGGCTTGGACAAGGTTTCACTGCGTTCCCCTGGTTACTTCAGAAGAGCTCCAAACCTGCTACTTTCTGAGTGATCCAGCTGGTGTCTGAGGAACCAGAAATTAAATCCCCTTTGCTTTGCCAGGTTTCATTCAAACTTAAATGTCGCTCTCCCACATTTACAGATTTGGATTTCTATGGTCCAGTCAGTAGTTTATTTAAGTTGAACAACTCCCCAAAAGAAGATAAGGGTGTACAGGCCTGATTTCCACCAGGTGGTTCTGGATGTGCCTCGGTGGTACACGCTTACGCTGCACGGTGCACACAATACTACATGCAGTGCAAGCCGCTGTTTTCATATGTAAAATTCTGATCTAAACCAGGGAGATGATTTGTATTCAGGACTTTGAGGTCTTGAGTACTAACGAGGCTACTGGCCTATGTGGTGCTCTGTGCGTTAGAAAGAGAGTGTAAGGAAAAAGACATTTCAAATATAAAAGCAGGGGAAAAAAATCCCATCCAGCTCTTTTAGACACATTTCCTAACCCTTCTGCAAGTTGTACTACATTTTGGTGTATATTAATTACTATATTTACATTTTGATGATTTTGTTACATCAGTTTGCCTACATTTGTTTGAAGTGCATCCACTGCATTTGTTAATACATTTTGCCTACAATAAACTGTTTTATCTTTGTGTATTATATATGAGTCATATTTTAAAAATTCACTGTTGTCACACTTCAGATCTGGTTTTAATGCCTATACCTGGCTTGTGATGCATGAAACTGCATCATGTTGTTAGGTGACAAAGGGCTGATGCTCGTGATACCACAGCAACACAAAGTGGTATGATAAAAAAAATCTCACTTTCTAAAATACATCTACACCAGCCAAGTTTGTGAAGAAAGGAAACCTGTCCAGGAGATCTTTACTCTCAGCTAACCCTAAGGAAAAAGCTTATTGCTGCTCTTGTAGCCCTTTATCTTTCATTGTATTTTATACTAGAAAACCTAGAAAAACAGTGTTCAATTAAAACTTTTTTCCACAGCTGACTTTGAATAGCCACAGGAGATTTTGACTTTTGTGATGTGTTTTTTTTTCCAGACATCACCTAGCTAAGTGTGAAACCTCACCCACAGAGAATCCTATGAAATCAGCTCAATATTACAGAGGCAGAATTTTTTTCCCCTTTTCTTTTGGTGACTTTTGAATGCAGGATATGATCTTCGCACTCACTGTGGCATTTCTCATTTATCTGAATATGAAGTAGGTTCCTTTTATTTTCTAAAATGTCTGTATTTCATAGTGCTCATTTAATTTCTGAAATATTTTTCTGTACTAGCCTTGAAATCTATAATGTGTTAATTCCACAGCTCAAAGCCAAACAAAACCATTTTTAAAAAGCTTCACTGTTGCCCATTTAACTTCCTGTAGTTGAAGGATAGTTCCACTAACGTTATTTTCCTCAGCCTCCTTCCCATTCCCTGAAAATTGGGAAGGGATGGACAAAATTGGACAAAATGGACAAACGAAAATTGGACAAAACATGACCACTGAACCTGGTTTTAGACTGGACTTTGTTTCAAAATCTGTCAGGCTGACAATCACTTGCTTTTTAAACCCAAAACAATTGTCTTTGAGT
>NW_008825547.1:4677364-4679881 GCF_000699105.1 Pygoscelis adeliae
TTGGGAAGAACGTCAGAGTAACGTGAAGTAACAATTTTTCAGGGAAGAAATGGGTAAGAAAACAGAAAGCAATAATCACGCCAGGAATTAATCCATAGTGCACCCACATCTTCAACGTTGAGTGAAGACTAATTCCCCTGAACCTTCCCCCCATCTAGGATCTGGTAGAACTTGAGAGGTATGCAGGAGAGTGATAAGGCTATGTTATGCAATAGCTTTTGCTTAAGAGACATTTCAAGGACTTGAAAGAGAGTCGAGAGGGGAGGACTGTGAAAGATCTCTAATGATATGGGCAAAGTGAATGATTATTCAGTTTCTCACAATAAATAAGTAGGTGATAACAAGTGAACTTCATCCTCAAGTTATAAATGGAAGAAAAGAAATTGCCCTTTCCCTCAGCACCCTTAGTCCTGGAAATCAGACGGATTTTCATGCTGCAAATTGTAACCCTTTTATGCAGGTTGTTTATAAAACAAATACATACCCATAAAAGTGTACTTATTAACCAGTGTTTCTAGTAATTGCCTACTAGAAGCCCCTTTTCAGAGATTCAGCAGTCAGTTAAGTTATGTATGACTACTGGACACTTTATAAAGTGGTTGTGGAGAATGTTCTTATTGTTCAGAGCAGCAGTTTAAAGAAAGAAGCATTTCATTTCAGAAAGCTAAATTACATAGCTGATCCGACACGACTGATTCATGTACCTATACAGTACTGGCTGTAAAATAGTTCTTTACAGAAGAACAGCCATACTGTGTTAGACAAAACATCTATTTAACTTAGTATGTTACTTCTCAGGTAACCAGCAGCACATACTTACGAAAACACTGTAAGAACAGGGAAAGCATACAAGTGCTACTTCCCCAGTGCGTGCAGACACACTCAGTGCAGGGACTTCTGAAGCCACAGAAAATAGTTGTGTGTTTAATGGTCCCGACGGATAAATGGAGCAAATGCAGTTGATGTGCTTGCACATTACAGCAGCTTCTGAATAACTATGGAAATGTTGCTTTTCTGCCTTTTGAGCTCTGGATAATGTGTGTTAATTTCCCCCAGAAAAGACCTTTTCTATGTAAAGTGCATGTTTTCAGTTTGTCCATATTAGTGTGTCACCCATGTACAGTTAAAGTCGCAGGGTTTTCTCTGACTTACCTGCCTTCGTAGGCATAAGAGTATAGGCACATAATATTTACACTGTGCAATCAGGGGAAGTGATTAATTATTGACGATACCACTGAATTGGAAAACCATGTGGATTACCCTGTATCTGTTGCATTTGAAACTGTGATCCATGGGTTGTGTCATCTGTGGATCATGCATAACATGCTGACAAAGTTAACTAAAAAAGTAAACCTCTTCTCACTGGGCTTAAATTTGCCATATGGGGACATACAGCTCCACTGGAAAATTTCTAGGCACCTGCAAACTGAGATGGAAAAATACATTAAGAAAGGAAGATCAGCAAGGAAGGTGGGTAAAAGCTTCCCATCATGTTCAAGAGACCTCCATCCTTTTTTTTTTTTTTTTTTAATTGACAGGCCACACAGACTTCTTCAAGAAAAATAGTGATCTACTAACTTTCTGAGCAAAGAAAATCTACAGGCCGGTTTGTGCAGTGTTGTCCCGAAGGTTTTCGGCTAGAAGCAACCAAAACCAAACATCAGCTTTGAAGATTCAGTTCTTATTTTCATGTTGTCCTAATTTGTTTATTTACACTCCTAAATACTTGTGGGTACAGTTTTGTTTCGCTTGTTTACAGTGATGTGATAGACTGCCTTTTTGTATTTGGCGTAACACTGGGTGAGAAAACAGTGGTCAGGAAGGTATCGCCAAAGAAATGGCCCAGCTACCAACCTCATGTTCCCAGTCTTTCCTAGGAAAGACCAAAAAGCCATGAGAAACAAAAAGATGTGTGATGTATCTGCTAATCTCAGGTCACGCGAGCAGCGGGCAAGGTCTGCTACAAGTCCCTGTGGAGCAGTACACAGCCATAGTGCCTGCCTCCCAGGGCCTCAACGTTATTTGGAACAAATGCCCGTAAATGCAGCCACAGCCCATAGGCACGGACATCCTCTAGCAGCTGTTCTTCTCCAGGATGTCTGTGAAGTGATTATAGAGATCGTAAATTTAATAAATGATTCTTAAAACTGATCTCTGAAGCGCCGCAGCCCTCAAAAGGAAGGCGTCGCTTCCCCCGTATAACCACCTGGGAGCCAGCCGAAAACCTCCTCTGTACTGACTGGCACTACCGTTACTTGTCCCAGCAGAAAAAAAAACAGCGCTCTGGCTTGTTCAGGCGCCGTTGGGCTTTCCCCCTTTAGGTTTGCACCTACAACAAAAAACCCCTCCCCTTCCTTCCTATGGTGCACGAAGCCGTTGACGCTCCGGAAAACCAGGAGGCGGGGGAACGGGGCTGAGCCCCTGTCGCGTCCTGCTGTCTCGCAACGGCCCCCTCTCAGCCCGCATGTCACCACTTACGCAACGAGCGTTCACGTTATCGGCCAGCAGCCGACTTTT
>NW_008825547.1:4680281-4703266 GCF_000699105.1 Pygoscelis adeliae
CTCGGGCCGCTTGTGCCACAAAATGGCACCTGCCGATTGCGCCGGAGAGAGCAGGGAGTCTCGGTGCCGGAGGTTCGGTCTCCGCGCGAAGCTGAGTCACGTACCTGAGGGCAGATGAACTTCCACGCGTCAATGATGGCAGTTGAGCAATGACACCTGATAAAGTGATAGACATCTGATATGTGGGTCCTGAAATTTCTGAGCCTTGAGCTTAGGTGTGCCCCTATGATGACATTCCCATGAGTGGGAAAAGCACCTGGACACTTACATGTGGGCAGGTTTCCACTCCCCAGTTTCACGGTGCTGGGGTTCAATGTTACAGGCCATATTACAGCTGTGGAAACCTGCTTCTCCATGTTGCCAGGGCTGGTACTTCTTTTCCCACATCTGTGATCTTTAAGGGTTAAATCATCCGCAGGTCCTGGCTTGCCTTGTGTTCCCTGCAGCCCTTCCTTCGGCAGTGTCGTGCTTTCCTCAACTGTTTTGGTATCGGAAACAGATCACAGTCCCTCCTCCTTCAGGAGAATCTTATCTACTTCCAGTGAAACAGTTTGGAGATCCTTAGCCAATCCACATTTGCTACATGTTGTAATTCTAGCAGTTTCCAAAGCATCACCTCTTCAACACTTGGCTGGATCTCATACACACCTTTTTAAGGACAGATTCTCAGCTCTTTTCACCACTCCCTTTTTGTGCATTACTACCTTCAGCACTCCCAAAACTCAACAGTCCTTCCTACCTAGCAAGCTGACCACTGTTTTATTCTTTTCCCCTTTACTATGCTCTTCAACTGTTTTTATTTCACCTCTTTAAATCTTAAAAATCAATCCTTTACTTGCCAGTCCCATTGCTAAAATGGTTATCTGTGTCTCAGTCATTTCCCATTGACCTCAGAAATCTAAGGAAAGACTTTCCACAGAGGAGATTGCCCAGAGACTTGAATATTAGGACTATGCAATGTGTAGGAGATTATGAGAGGCTCGTGGCAGAGCAGTTCCCAATACGGAAAAGCCAGAGAACCTCTTAAGCATCAGGGATGTAAGAATGGAGAATGCATTGTTAATGGCCCACGGGATCTGCTGCTTTTTGCATTCCTTCTGTTAGGTCTGGAAAACGGACAGGAGGACCTCTGATGCACATGCCTGCTGCCCCCTCAGAGAAGCCTCTGTGAGGAGGGGAAACAACAGTAGTCAAGGCCGGGATAATAGAGCACATAAGAACACGCTTTGCCAGCCTCACTTACGCAGGTCAAGACTGCAGTGTAAGAGAGCCTTCTGCTGCATGGGCCTGAACAGGAGCTAGTGGGGAGCAGCAACATTTTATTGGCACCGGTCCTCTTTGACTTCTTTTCCTTGGCACTGGGAGGGTGCTGGCCTGAATGATGCCAACCATTAAGTAAGTTACCCACTGTAACTTACCAAAAGGTTACTGTAAAGTGCAGAGCTCCTCTAACAAGAAATTATGGAAGTACCTTGCCCACAGGCAGAATTCTTTCCAAACCCATACAAATAATAGGTGACATCTACTCTTCCTACATCTTGCTGAACATTAAAATATTTAGGTCTGTCTCCACAATTTGCTAATGTTTGTTGTCCACCTCTTCATCAGTTCTGTTTCTGTTGTATCTCACTTCCATATGACTGTTTCTGCGTGTAATGAAACGTGAATGAAATTTGGGTAGGAGGCAAAGTGCTCAAGAACAATTCACCCAGTGGTTCGCTTGCTTTGTTGTTTGTTTTTTTTTTTAGAGAAATAGACCTGTGTTTCTTCATCTGCCAAATATTTATCCTACCTTCACAGTGTTCAGGTGTGATAGGAAAGGAAACCCACTGCGTTTTATTTCATGTACTTCCCTGTAAACCTCCTTCACGTTTGGCAAACTTGCTTTGCCATGTGGAAAATTGAACTGCAAACACTTTGAAACTAGCTTGTCTTTTTAACTTTTCCTCTGAAGCATTTAACAGGTTCCCTAGCTAAGTTTATAACACTGAACATTATTTCCTGATGGCCCTATAATTAAAAAAAAATAAAAGCTTTCTGAGTGCCATAACTCAGATATAGTGGCTGTTTGAAGAGGTGATGGTCATTAGGTGTTGCTGGAAATCACATACTCGTATCTTTTAATAGCATACGCTGGATGGAGCCACAGAAAGCCACAAATGTATCACATTTCATGCAAAAGAACAACCTTCCAGTGTTTCACCACCCTCTTGGTGGTGAAACACTGAAAGGTTGTTCTTTTGTTATTTCACCACCAAGATTGTGGTGAAACACTGGAACAAGCTTCCTAGAGAGGTGGTTGATGCCCCGAGGCTGTCAGTGTTGAAAAGGCATTTGGACAATGCCCTTAATAACATGCTCTAACTTTTGGTCAGCCCTGAAGTGGTCAGCAGTTGGACTAGATGATCATGGTAGGTCCCTTATTCTATTCTATTCTATTCTATTCTATTCTATTCTATTCTATTCTATTCTGAAAGTCAGGGAATGAAGAGTTACAGTGGAGAGTGTAGTTTTCATCTCATCACTATATATTTAGACTTATATTCCTATTACATTAACTGTCCATAAGATGTCTAAACCTGGGGTCCATTGAATATATGAAGGGTCAGTGCAGTACACAGGTTTCAGATTTGATAGGTTAACATGATTCACAAAACAATCTAATTTTAAAGAAGATATGTTTGTACTAGTATAGAGAAATTTCCTCTGTGTGTAATTTTAATATTATGGCTAAATCTGCTGTTACTGTGAAATCTTAAGTGAAAAACCTACGCAGTGAAAGGCATGCGGCTCCTTGAGAATTTGAGCCAGCAGTTGTCTATCCTGAACAGCTGGGCCAGTGCTGTCTGGTTTTCAGATCTAATGTCCAGACTAATCAGTCCTTTTAGTGGAGCCATTACTTGTCTGTATGTTCTCAGCATCTTGTCTCTGGTGTCCCTTTGTAGAAAGTTCCTGCGCCAACTTTCCAATTTAATTTGGTTTCTCCTGCTTCTTCTGTATCAATGTATTCTGTGAACTTCATCTTGTCTGTTCTGCCACCTCCTGCATAGATGTAATGATGCATTCCTTCATTTGTTTAGGACCTGTAGCAACCACAGTAAAAGGTACACACCAAGGTACTTAATACATAATAAAATGGCACTTTGATTTGATTTATTACCAAGAAAAATGGGACAAATGTAATAAGGAAGTCCTGGGCTTTCATATTTGTGCAATTAAATGTGTGCGAAGTGGAGCAGGCAAGATTGTCATCATGCTTGTGTTCAGCCTTACTTAACCTCATTGCAGTTCCAGTTGCTGGTGACCATCTCTCAAGGCCTGACAGAACTGGAGATGAATGGAAGACATCAGAGATGAGAAGACTCAGAAGTAAAATATGAACTGGAGCTCACTATGGGCAGAAGTCAAAAGGCCACCTTAGATTTGAAATAATCAGTATATATTTGTTGCCTCATACAGGAAAAGATAACTTTTTATCAGGAGTAGATAGATTTATTTATCTCATATAGGTCAATGTCACTTAGTAATAAAACGTATCCAATCACCTTGTACAGGTACACCTGTAAAACAACTTTGTACTATTGGTAAAAGGAGAAAAGAAGGGTTCTTTTCCAAGGCAGCGTTCCTCTAGTGCTAAGCTTGTGTTCACGTCTGCTGGAGTTGCACGCCTTCTCTGAGACCTAGATGTGCTGGGAAGGGAAGATTTTCTTCCCTTATGGGTTATCTTTCTGTTGGTGCTTGAAGGAAGATGTTGATTTTTAATTTATATGTATTCCTTTTCTTTTACATTTCTTTTCCTTTTTTGTTATCCACGTAGTCATACATGTCCTACACTCCATATTATTGTAATACTTGAACTTCTTATGTCTTGTTCTTTGTTTACTGACTGTGAAAATGCAACTTCCATTTTTCTGATAAACACAAGAGCACAGTACTAGGTGTTTCTTGTGAAAATTAGACACCCTTTTACAAGTCCCAAGCACAAGCACCTTACAGCTTCACAAACTGAATAATAAAGGTATGCATTAAAACTTCTCCTATTTCTCCATGTCTGTTCAGGTTTTGCTTTGTCTATTTTGCAACACTTAGAAGCACAGCTGCAGGTCAAAACTGGAAGTGGCTACAGTCTTTGCAGGATGTTATTTTCCAATATTCCACATCAGTTTCAAATGCAATCATATTTCTCTTTACAGAAAATATGTACATTTTTTGTACTCCACAGAATAGTTTGCATAGGTAAAATACAAGCTTGTTAGGCTTATGACTAAGTTTATGGCAAACAAGAACACCACGTGTAAGCTCTTAAACCAGAAAAACTGGGCCAGCAGTGCATTAAAGACTCATGAGAGATAAACTGTCTCAATTTTTCTGAATGGGATGGTCACACGAGGGAAGAGAGGATTGCATGCAGAAGGGTGTGGGGGAAGTGGGTGAGCTTGTGATTTAAAAAGCTTGGCCATTAGCTCAATAATCCTGCTGGTTTCACTGCAGAAAAATGTGTTAACACATTCTCAAAATTGCTCTGTAATGTCTTACGCTCTTTCAGGATGTGCAGTTCAATAACACTCTGATCTCTGAAAACCAGAGTGAGGGATCAAGGTACATGCTAATGCAACCTTAGCTCTGCCTCCTGGGATGGGCAATAATCACTTGGAGTTGTCTGCTGGTATCCAGCTCTGTCCCCAGCTTTAGATGATGCTGAATTGAGGTGTTTACAGGATTAGCTGGAGCAGCTTGAGAGAGCTGTTATTATGGCATAAGAGGATCCACCCCATTTATATGATCAGAATAACCCAAGAGAGATTCCCTAATGGATCCAGAATGGCCAAAGCCAAGTTTTATACCATGTGTCAGTGGTGGACTCCCGTGGTCTTGTGAGGGCTGCTGATGTACAGGGAAGAGGGGTTTGTGGGGGTCCATGGTAGGCCTCCAAAAGTATAACTTTGTGTAAGAGTTATGTGACTGAGAATAAAATAAACTGTTGTAAAATTTAACAGGATTAATTCTGGGTACCAGACTAAAAGTTTGAGTGCACAGCTGTGTGGGACGCTTTGGTTTAATATGTCTCATGTAAACATACGCTTAGACTTAGCAATGAGATGGAATCAGTGCCGGAGCCTCAGTTCTAGAACAATATCTATAATCTTCACAGGCAAAATATATTTATGTGAATTAAACTACAGTTGCTCAAAGAGAGCAGAACTTTGGTGTTTTTGGTGTGTATCTTAACTCATTGTTGCCTGACTTCAGAAGTTTGAGTGGCACTGAACGCGGTGCGTGGATGGTATGTGATCCTAGTCTGAGTCTTCCTCTCCCTGTACACCTCTCTATAGTAGAACAGGGCTAATGGTCACACTTTGAAATAGCTAAAATATGTTAGGGCCAGTGAGAGAAACAAAAAATTTGGTCTAACTCTGCCAAATCCTGACAGTGTATTGGGCACATCCCTCTCCTTTCCACTTACCTGCTCACCTTTCCCCAAAATACGTTGTCCTTACGCCAGGCAGCACTCCCAGCTCACCCTCTTTAATTCCTATTGAACTGTTGCAAGTGGCAAAGTTGTAAGTGTGTAAAAAGCTGGCGCTTTCCATCTCACATTTGCCGTTGCTGGACACAACACAGACATCAGTTTAGTTTGGGGTTCAGTAGTTCTGCATTACCTGAGGTACCTGATGTGCTGCATCTGGAGATGCCTCTTTATAATGGGGTGATTACCTTGATTATTTTTCTTTGAAAAGGAAAGGGTAAGACTCTTCTTGTCTTCAGCCTAGTGAATTTGTACCAAGATCTGATCGAAACGGAGAAAGTATTGCAGTAGTTGATTGGGATAGATCAGTGTGTTGGGTGGAAGATGAGCCCAGGCCAGTGACTCCTCAGTAATTTATGCACAGCACAGGTATGTTAACAAAGAGCTTGTGATCACTATAGTCACCCAAATCGTGTATAATCATATGGGTATAAAATGCTCCAGGGAAGTAAGAAATAAAAGGTCAAGATTTTCTGGCAGCAGCTTCCAGAAGGAACAGAGCCGAGATCTGCGATTGCTTGTGAGAGCTCTGTCTGCACCCCTGTGGCAAAGAGGAGACTTACTTAAATCTCATGAAAGTAGAATGTGCTGCAGTTTTATCCTTCCCAATCTGAGGGTTAAATTTGCATTTCCTTCGATGTCTCTCCAGCTAACATGAAAATAACTTCTATGTGTCACTTCTCTCTTTAAAAATGTTTGGAGTTCCTTCTAAGTTATGTTCAGAATTCAGAATGTACCCCCAAAATACAGATATTCCCAAGCACTTGAATGTAGTTTTAATTTCTTCATTTCAATATGTTCTTGAGAGTTAGAAGAGCTACTCTGTTCTTTATTCAGTGCTAATGAACAGCAGTCTTACAATATACAACCAGTGTCTTAAACTCCCAACACCTTTCTGAACATCAGTTTTGATAAGTTATTTCACGTTTCTGTTACATAGACAAAGAAACGAGGAGTGGGGTGAAGTCCCTTCGTGGGGAGCACAGGGACAGCTGGTTCTCAGTTTGGGTTAGGACCCCAGGGCTCTCGTCTTGCAGGCCTGGTTTCTGACCACGACGACACATTACTAACCAGGATGTCTTTTGGCTGCCCTGCCAGTAATCCAATCAGGAATATTTGGCAGAAGGACATAGAATTTACGTTTCCATACTTTTTGTGAAGAGTTGTATGGGAGAAGAGAGTCAAACTGAGGGAAATGCAGGAAGAATTGAGTCACTGCCTGCTCCGAGAGGCAGCCAACGCTTGGCCAGTCCTCCAGTGCTCTCTGGAGACGTGCTGTCAGTCCCCAGCCAAACCGGCAGGAGCTATGGAGAGGAGACTGAGCTATGGAGAGGAGACAACAAGGGTGTGAACTAAGTGGCCTGAGCAAGGCATGCAAGGGTGGACTGAAGGTATTGCAGGGTCCTGCCTTGGTGGGGAAGAGTTGGAATAGTTGCACTGAGAAGCAGAAGGGATGTGGGAGAGGGGGACAGGGGTGCTATGATGGTTCTGCTGGGGAGATGTAGGGCATTGTGCAGGAGCCGTTAGTTGTGCTGCCCATGGAACAATTTATAATTTAGGAGCTCTGATTACCATTCAGAGAAAGAGATTAGAAGAAAACAAGGGTGGCAGACAATAGTGCACTGAGGAACAGAAGGGATGTGGGAGAGGGGACAGGGGTGCTATGATGGTGCTGCTGGGGAGAATGTAGGGCATTGTGCAGGAGGCGTTAGTTGTGCTGCCCATGGAACAATTTATAATTTAGGAGCTCTGATTACCATTCAGAGAAAGAGATTAGAAGAAAACAAGGGTGGCAGACAATAGTTCTGTTTCCTTTTGTGATGAAGCAGGATTTCGATGAAGGGTGCAAGATCACATTTAGGGCCAATATAGCTTTGCAGGCTCTTTCACCAAGAATGTTTTTGTTTCTTTGAAGATGAGATTACTAGATTCTGACAGAGCTGTCCATCTCCATGGTATTAGAGCAGGCTATGGAGGGGACAAATGCAAACCCAAGTTTTCATTTTGGCTAACGTCGTTTTCTTAGGACTTGCCTGCACTGGGACACTCAGGAATGTGAAAATGAAATAAACTAATGCACATATACTAAGTTGCACTAAACCTCTATGTGGATGCTCTCTTTCATTGTGACTTAGGTCACTGTATCTTAGCCTACTGTGAAATAAAACTGCCTTTCTTCTGAATGAAAATGCCTCACTTACGTACATGGGCTAGTTAATTTGTCTTGACTAGACATTTTCCTTAGCGTCCCCATGTAAACGAAGCCTTAAGTGAAGACAGTACTGAGGCCACATTGTTGGGCAATGAAGATCCCAAGCTTAGCTGAGAGTGGTGTTAGGGTACGATAGGACCAGACACCAACTTCTCCTTAGGAAGCCCTTGTTAACACAAACCTAAAAATATCTGCTTCTTGATGCAAACAGTCACATCTATTATAGGACATTTCAATCTGCCTTTTTGAAAAAGTTTATAGTGAGGCAATTCCAGAAATATTTGGAGGCTTCATATTTCCTTGATCCTAGCCAAATTGGTTTCAGGCCTCATTATGGTAGGGAAACTATAAGACTGTCTGTCGTCTTAGCTTACTGGCAATAGCCAAAGACTGAGTTTATGTATCAGTTATCTACAAAAAGTAGGATCAGGAAGTTTGGGGACATCCATTATAGACAAATATACTTCACTGGCAAATGTGTTTCACAAATACACTGGCATTTCTTTCGGTTTAGAAGGTCACAGTGAAAATGACAACTAGTTTTGTGTCACAGGATTTATTGCATGACATTTAGCAAGGTAGAATGAATATGGAGTCTCATCAAGACAAAATATTACAGAAGCGATTCCACTAATTAGTGGAGCTCAAAAGTTCCTATTTTGTGATAATGGGTAGATACATGACTTTGAATACGTCTTAAATACTTGCATTGAATTCATTCTTGCATTTGAAAATGCAAAAAGCTGCATATACATTGTGTCAGTGATCCCAGCTATAGGTAATCTTGCTTACCTAGAAACTAAGAAATGTTTCCCATGAGAACAAGAAATAGGATAGTTAAGATCTTCAATCAGTTAAGAATGCATTTCACAGTTTTCATATCAAAAGAACCTCCCTCTCTTTATCTGAAAGGACATTCCCACAGGATGACGAATGTAGGTAACACCCTTGTTCATAAACAAGGGCTGACTGTATCCCAAAAGTTAACAGAGTTCTGAAGATGGATATGTGTGAGAACAAGAGTCAGCAATAGCTCTTTGAAAGATCCAGAGCAGACGACTCCAGGGATCTGCCACGTTTGTCAGCCCATATGAGTATGTCTGTCTGGACTTGGATAAAATGTCATGTTCTCTAAAGAAGATGTTTCTCTAAGCCCCGAGGAATGTAAATGAGAGGTAAAGGGAGAATCAAGAAATATATGGGTGGTATCTCTAAACCAGGGCAGAACTGTATGGATCTTGTTTGTTCTTTTTCCAAATAATTAGTTGCACTCTAGAAATCGAATTAATTTTTTTCACCAACAGAGGAGTAATATTTAAAGGGATTAGTACTTAACAAATAGCTGATGCTGAAATGTTGAAAGTAAGTAATCAAAAGCAGGAGATTCCAACTAAAGTAAAATTGTTACAATGACAAAAGCAAGGCAGAATTAATAAAAAAGAGTAAAGAAATACATTATACACTGAGGCCACCTACTGGGTACTGTTGAATTAGCAGAGCAAATGGTAAAAAACCGGGAAGAGTCAGTTGGCAAGAGTCCAAAACAAGAGCAGAGAACTATCTTGCTCTTTAAAAAACCCCAAACAAAAAACAAGAAAAAAACCAAGCCAAAAAACTCTGGGAAAAAAAAGATATAAAATCTATGTTCTGGAAACTCAGATTTTTTTTTCTCTTTGAGAAGTTTCAGGAAAAGAAACTGAACTTGGAATGGGGCTGCATTTTTTTTGTGGCTGTCAGTCCTCCGAAGGTATGTTACCATTTTTTCCAATGATAACATTGTCCCTTGTGTCATAAAAGTGACATCGCTGAGCTGGTGCTCAGAGTAATGCAACTCCTTGGATATGGAATCTGCTATCCTAACTGAAAAGCCTACCTTCATCTTTCTCCTTTATAAAATCAAAGTAGGTTGTCCTAAAGGAATATCGAAGACAACTTGTAAGACAGTTAATTCTGGTGCTTTAAAGTAGTCCCATTCACACCAAATAGAGTTCATCCATGATGGTATGATAGGAGAAGGTGCATTTATATCTCTTGAAGTGTGGTCAAGATATTAGAAATTATGACTAAGCATTATATATACCTGAGTGATTCCTTTTAACTTAATCATTAAAACTAATTTCATATCTGGATTTGCTAATGGCAATGTAAGGCAAAGTTGCTCCGAGAAGAATGTAGCAGGAAAATCAGTGTGCTAGTGCTTCTTAGGCTTTATAAAAGGGCATCGGTCTTACCTAGTTCTGTTAAAATTCAGGTTTTTTTCAAATTCGGTGTTTAATCTTCATGTTTAAGACACAACTGTTCCTGGGCAAATTCATCAGTCCAGGAAAGTCTTCTGACCTTATAAATGTCGGTGCAGAATCAGGGAAATATGACTGAGTGTAACACACTTTCTGCGCTATCTTGAGAAGAACTTTGTATGAGTGTAGCCTGATTGTAAAACTGAAAGATTTACAAGAGCTGAAGGTTCTTGATGTCTGACCTTTTCTACCACTTGACTTGCAAAAACCTGTCTAAGAAGTAGAGCATTTTGGGAAGATGGAATGCCATCACCAGAAGATACCTGATACCTGCCTTTTAGGCACTTCTCCATTTCTTTTACTTTCCACAGCCCTTCCCTCTGTTGGTGTGGGAAAGTGTGAATGACTAAAGAATGTGCAGAAATTGGGCACTGATTTCAGTCCAAAATTCACAGTGAAACATAATCGAAACAGAAAACTCTTTTTCTACCACCTGCATCAATACAATCTGTAGCATTGAATTATCATAACTGTCTTACGACAACACCAGATTTTAAAGGAATCAGGAGCAAAATATCAAGGATTCTGCACAGGAAGATTCTCCTTCATTTCAGTGTGGAAGGTGGCGTTGAGCTAATTTACGCACTGATGTGTTGTGGGTAGCGCTATAGGCTGCAGGTGGAAGCAGGCTCCGCACGAGGTCCTGCTAATGGTCCCCCACTGGTGGCAAGACCAGTACTGCTGCCCCAGCCCTGCTCTACGAGCCCTCGTGCGGCTGGTTGGTAGGATGAGGACTTTGCATGCCGTGGGAGATGATGGCATAGGAAAGATATTGTGGTGCTCTGCTGTAAATGCATGAGAGATGGGCTTTGGTGTGTCGGAGGGTAAAGCAGGAGCAGGCAATGCTGTACGGGATTTGGCTCATCTGAGAGAAATGTTTTTGAGTGGGATGAAAAGAAGGTTAGCTTCCAGGCTGGGCCTCTTAGGGACTGTAGGAAGAACTCTGATTTAGTCATTGCTGGATGCATTAAAACAAAGTGGGCTATGAAATTTAGAAAAGAAATAGAACTGAACTGAGTAGAAAAGAAGAAATTTCAGCCTTCCTGACAGGGATGGCTGAGGCCTACTGGTGCGATTGCCCTGGGTGATGGCATTGGAGGGAGCACAGTGCATCCCCCCCTTTCAGCCTGTATGCACAGCTCAGTCAGACTCCAAAAAACTCAATTCACCAGGAGAGCTTTCCATCCAGTAGGACAGGGCAAGAGGGCGCCTGGTTATCCAGCAAAAACTTGGACAGTTTTGGCCTCAGTTGTCATGATTTCTGCTTCTGGTTGTTTCATAACTAAATAGAAGTGGAGAATACAGAGCTCAAGAGCTTATTCCACAATTAAAAAAGAACAACATGGGCATGATATAGGCATGGCTCCAGTGATGGGGAGAAGTCTGAGTGAAACACATACTGTCTGGACAGATGATAGGGGAGATGCACCGTTTTTCACTCAGGGCATCTGAGCAGTGCCCTGTGCTTGCTGATGCTGAAACATCAGAAGGGGGGAAAAGCACTGTCAATGCTGCAAGTCTGCTGTGTGGTTTTCCAGGCATTTCACTGCAGATTTATAGTCGGTAAACTTGGCTTCTGAATTATAGGGATGTATTCATTTTTTTTTGCTGGCTTCAGTATGTTGCTGATCTTCTGTGTACAATTTTTTCTTCAGAAAAGTTTCCAGTTCCTAGGGAATGGATTGTAGATTTAAGTTCTTCTGTTTTCTTCCCTGCTGAAAATAATATCCTGGTCTTCGACTGGTCTGCAAGAACAAATCTAGCTTTCAACATGTGTGCTACTTGGTATTTACTGAAACCAACTATCAAAGTGATTACGTAGTCACAGCCTCATACAGTATAACCAAATATACTCACAATCTCAGTAAGAGGCTTTTATCATTCTGAATCAGGTAAAGAACAGATTGTAATGGCAGTGAACAACTATCTGATATCTTGTCATGAGACTGGCAATTTGTACAATGCTTGAGCACTGGAGAATACCCCACTTCACACATCTTATGTGGTAAATTCATTCTCTGTCTAAAAAGATGGTAGTAGAGCTGGATGAATATATTCAACTTGTTAGGAACCTTATTGTCAGAAAGCCACATTTTTTTTGCACAGGACATGTTAAGAAAACAGAATTACGCTTCTTATTCTGAGGCACTTTCTGTGCAGTCGTCAGTTGAAAGCAAGGACAGATGAGGTCTACAATAAATCACCACAGTTTGGGTTCCTGATGCATGTTCTATCTAAATGAAATCATTGCTGACCCATTGGTTAATTCACATTCTTTTCATCTGAACTTTGTCATTAACTGTGTCACAAAAGGGCTGAATCCCATTCAGTGTTTGAATATGTGGTGGAAAAAGCAACCTGTTCATTTTTATGAACACAAAGACATGCTCCTCTATCAGCAGAGGGATACTTACTTACAGGCTGAGTAGCAGCCCTGCTGGAAAAGATCTGGGTGTTACAGGGCACAAATAGTCACATTTAAGCCAAGACTGTGTTCTGGTGGACAGTAAGGCAAACTGCATAGTGGGCTACAGTGGGAGGAGCATGGCCGGCAGGTTACGGGAAGTTATTGTCCTCATCTAATCATCTAATAACAAGGTGCAATAACCACAGACTGTGGCTTGGGATGCTTAGGATGGACATTTGGAAGAACTTTATTAGACTGATAGTGCTGCACTAGAGAGTGAGTCCAGGGAGATGGAGGAATCTCCTTCCAATTTTCAAGGCTCAGATAGCCAAAGCTCTGGGCTGACCATGTTGTGTTGAGTGGTAAGTTGGGTTAGAAACCTCCAGAGATACCTTCCAGTCAACGTGTCTATGATTCTGTGATAAGTCCTGTGAAAAAGAAAAGATAATTCTGCCTGCCTGAAATGGAAGCTGGCAAAGCTCAGCTGCACTTACTACAGCCCGTGAGTATTTTTCATGTGATTTAGGAATTATTCCAAACACAGTGACATCATTCATACAGCTCTGGACTGTACAATGGTTAAAAAGAATCACTGCTATCATTCTTTGGCTGTCGATAGATGTCTATTTGGCACAAATTTAAAACAGAAATATCTATGAAGCCCCTACAGCCCTTGACCCAGGTTACTTGTGGATATGTGCTCCATAAACAAGAACAGAAAACACCTGCACTGTGAGTTTTTTAAATGGTTCTACAGCAAGTGGCCCATAAATCACAAGAAGGAAGTGATCAGTCACCACAGCCTTCCCTGGCTCCCCTGGGACTGTGTGAAGATGCATCATACCCTTGGTTTTCCTCTTCCATCTATCAGTGCCTGCATCTGTACTAGTAAAGAAAACAGCATCAGAGCCTGAGCACTGTCCCATGGTCATCTATACTGTGGCATTATTTGTGGTTTTTGTCCTTACCAGTCAGCACTCTCCCAAACAACATGGGACCATGGTTTCGAGGACAGTACAGGCCAGGGACGGTTCCCTGTGGCCACCCCATTTTTGAGGGGAAGAGAATTTAAGTTTGTAGACCTCAGCGACTTGACATCCTACTTATTATTCGCATGCAACACAAAAATGTCCAAAGTTGTAGGTATCTGCAAGGAGCCAAGTAAGAGAATGTGGTTTCTCGGTTGACTCACTAAACATAAAGAAGATTCAGTCAGTGGCAACCATTGAAGTGTTGCTGGTAGAAACAGGTACCATAAAAACAGCTCATCTAGTGTCTAAGATTATTTAAGAGCTTGCAGCTGTCCTTCTGATGAAAAAGAAGCTGTAATGGTATACACGTTTGTATCTACAGTGTGTTTTGTTGCTAGTATCATTTGATGTCTCCTAGATGTTTTAGAACTGATTCTCCATTCACTTTCTTCATGCCACCCTTGATTTCTAGACCTCTTATCATATTCCCAGCTGTCTCCTCACCAGGTTTAGTAATCCTAATCTATTCTACCTCTTCTTTATATGAAGGCCACTCTGTGATTCAAAATTATCCTTGCTAGGTTTCTCTCTACCTTTTCATTTCTGCTACGCTCTTTCAGTCACGCTCTTGTATTTCAGTCATAATACACATAATTGACTTTACCCAATGGCATAATGACATTTTTTGTCTTGTTCAGTATTCATTTGCTAATAATTCATAGCATTTCCTTTCAATTTTAAAAAAAATCATTATTCAACACTGATATTTGACGTTTGTGTTGATATTTTCGTGTAACTACCTATTATATCTTTAAAATCTCACTCCCTAGTAGTAATAGCCAATTTGGGGCAATTGTTAGATTTGTATGCAAAAGTAGGATTGTGTTTTCATGTGTCATCTTACATTTGTTTACATAAATGTAATTTCCTCTGCTATTTTCGTACTTAGTCACTCAATCTCCTGAGGCTCTTCTGCAGTTCATTTTCAGCCCTCATTCTTCCATGTGTAACAGCATCAGCAGCACACCATGTCTCTTTCTGAGTCACACCTTTTTGTGGTCATTTCGGATATGATGAACACTTTGGATCTAAGCACAGGTCCTAGAGATGCTCCATGTAGTCTGTGACAGTTGGCATTTACCCCTATGTCTCCTATTTTTTTGAACAATTGTAACAACACGGGCTTTTCCTGCTAGCCCTTGTCAGTGTATTTTTTTTTAATCTTGTCAAATGTCTTTTTTGAATCTGTATAAACTATGTTAACTTTTTCTCCCTTGTCTATAGGCTTCTTGATTCCTTCAAAGAAGAATAATAGATCTGTGAGGCAATGTAGTAGCTTCCCTAAAGCATATGAAATTCTATCTTTATTCTGTATTGCTGATGTCAGTCATTCACAGGAAACAGATATTGCCACTACTTTGTATAGGTAGAGATATATTGAATGATATGAATGGAAATGGACACCTGAAACCAAGCAGAAAAAATATTTCTGGAATATATAATTTGTTTGCTTTGTTTGCACTGCTTTAATAATCTCCTGACAGAATTGCAACAATGTATACATTGCACATTTAGCATCCACAGTTTCCTCAGTCAAGAAGTATTGCTGATGCAAGTTATATTTTCCCATGAAAAAAATTCCTGAGTAGTTATGCAGAGGCAACTACCCACTAGTAAACAGATATTATTACTTTTTCCTATTCCATTGCAACGAAGGTGTGCAAAATATAAAGCAATGCTACAGAATATCTGTTTTGACCAAACACTAGTTTGTTCTGTGCTACGAATAAGAAAGTAAAGGACTCTCGTGACTGAAAAAGAATTGGAAAAAAAAATCCTGACAGGCTCATTGTATTTAACTGTTCCAGTCACTAAATCTTCAGTCTTCGTTATGATCAATTAACTGAAGAAAATAAAATGGCAGACGTTACAGAGCTCAGGCATGGACCACATGTCAGCCCCCTGTGGGTTCCAACAAGCAAGCACTTACTCTACAGAAGAAATAGGACTACTTGACCTCAGGCCTGGCCATTGACCTGCAGATCCATTTAGCTTGAGCGGCTAAATGTCACTAACGTTAATAGAAATTACTCCTTATAGAGAACTAGGACGTTCATACCCTCCCACATCCTCCTGGAACACTTGAGATGGTCAGCCATGAAAATAAGTTGTTTCCTCTGGAAGGGAAGGATGCTGGAGAATGTTCTAAATTGCTTTGAGTCTCTTCTGCAGGCTTGCAGTGATGAATAATTGCTAGATACTATCAGACTGTTCACATGTGGAGTTCAAGAACAATCTCTCTTGGATCTCTTTTATCATCGAGCTAAACTGATCAGGTGGCATGAAGGCAAGTATTAGAGAGAGGTAGAAGATACACTGCTCTGCCTATTACTTACTCCGTACAACCATGCTGCTGTTTCTATCTTGTTGGCTCCGTACTCGGACAAAGTTAGCCCAAGGATGAAAAACAGCTGTGTGAAACAGAACCCATGCAAGAATCATGATGTGAGGAAAGCCTTTCTGAGGAGTGCAAAACGCAGTCTACTTTGGAGTTAGTTGATCCACATCTGTAGTTGATCAACTGAATCTATAATTTAGAAGTCCTTTTGCATTCCTTGATTGTGCATTCCTTGATTGTGCTAAGTTCGGACATAGCATTACCCATGAGTAATGCTTTCTATGAGCTTTGATTGGCTAGAAGACCCCATCCCCTGCTGGCAGACAGTGACACGTTACTCAGTTATTCATGCTTCACTTGCTTCCTGGCTGGACTACAAGAGTCTGATGTATTTGGTCACCAGGCTTTTCAGCACTTAGAACAATTCACCTAGAATAAAAAGCCCTCAGCCATGCTGTTTATTTTGACTGTATCATCAGACCTGTCCTCAGCTGTCTACAATCTCTTCCCACAAAGAAGTCAAAAGCAAGATTTGGTCCTTCTCATCACAGCGGGGTTTCCCACAATGGCCAAAAAGCATCTACAGCTTAGTGTTGACAACTACACTCATCTGTCCCTGCAGACCATTCCCTTTGCTCCCTATCTCCGCATCAGTAGGGGTAAATGCTGTCATAAAAGTTGTCTGTCCAGGAGACAGAATGTTTTTGGAGACCACTCTGGGATTGTGAAATAAGTATCCTGGGATACAAGGACAGTCACAAACCTGACCTTCCATTCAAAGTACAAGACATATTTATTTGACCTTCTCTAGCAAAAACACTGAGGCACCATACATATTTATAATAAACCCAACTCTACCAAAAGATGACACTTCACTGCCCAAGCATCTTCCCTTGAGAAGAAGATGAGAGAACAAACAGCATGCAACAAGCAAGAAGTCATGCTGCTTAATGTATTTTGGAATGACTCTCTAATGCCATGCTAGTGAGTGAGGTATAAAGAACTCTTGCAAAGCTGAGCAGAAAGTTGCCTAGCTCCCATGCTGTAAGCTGGTCCCGATGCAACCTTGATACCTGCTTCTTTGAACAACACGTAAATGGAGTTGAGAAAGTAAATGCACCCTTTCCTTCAAACACATTTGGTTCTGCCGTTTGAACATTTGCAATGCTGCCATAGGGCATGACATACGAACTGTAAATAGTCAACATTTTTCTCTTGCAGAAGTTTTTATGATTGAGGCCTAAACCCTGCAAAAACACCCCTAGTTCTCCTCTGTGCTCAGCCCCAAACTCCTTACCCAATGAATTCCAGCCTCCACTCCCTCTACAAGATGCCAAATACTTTGTCAAGCTTACAGCTTCCTCAGCTGTGACAAGAGCTCTTAGGCAGACTTGGCAAACGCAGGAACATGCAAACGAAAAAAGCGATTGTCATACTGATAGGAAAGTGCAAAAACGAATACTAATAAAGCAATAAAACTAAATGAAGATAGTGCCTGTATTTTTATCTTCTGCCTTTTATAAGAATTCATCTTCCTTCATCTTCTACCTCTTGAGAATTCAGCAGAAACTTGAAAAAATTTAACACTTAAGTTGTGAGGCATTTTAGTGATAAGTAGAGTTGTGTGCACTTAAAAGAAAAATGTGCAGTGTAACCAACACTTTGGAAACCTGGTGACAGAGATTCCTGTCAAAGTTTCATAAAGGACCTGTGAGAGTAAGTGAATTTCCCTGCCTCATTTTCAATCATAAATAAATAAGTATGAACTCTGTACAGGAGCACCTTTTTTATTGGTCATTGGTCATTTTGACCATTGCAGACAGTGCCATGCAAACGCAAGTTTACCACCTTTTCTCTACAAAAATATACTTTTGTAGCACTCCCACCCAAAACATTCCCAGATCAACTGATAGCTTCACAGCTTAATCTGCAGTTGCTTAACTCATATGGAGATTTACTGAACACTAAAGGCCAGGCAGGAGATCACACTTCTGGAACCTTGGATAGTAAAGAAGGTATCAAGTCTAGCCACTGTTAATTGAAGCTTATTTTCTTTTAGACTCTAAGTAAATACCAGAGTCACAACAGAATCTTTCCTGGCACTTTTCGGATTCTTTGTATGTTCTTATCCTTTCCCAGCGGGTCTCAGTATAAAGCCTGCAGGAGTTACTATCCCATACCGACCCACTCCACCATGTTTGCATGCCATCTTGATTTTCCAGCTTCTTCAGGTGTAGGACCGAGTTTGGGATGGAGCCCAGAGGTGTGTTGGCAGAAGGCAGGTACAGCTGATCAGATGCCCGCTGCCCTTCCCAGAGGCAAGATCTATCTTTTGCAAGAAGTTTTTTCTCCAGGCATCCTCTGCTACAGTTTTCAGAGATCAATAAAAGACTGAGGCACAGCAAATTCATTTCAGAAGTTGGCCAGGATACTGGTTCTCTATTCTGAGGTGAAATGTGAATTGCATTGGGATTGTCTTTAGTTACTTCTATGCACCTAGAATACTCTGGGATGGGAACTAACATTCTCTGTATTTAAATGTGAAATTAGTGAGCATGTTATTCGACCCTGTGCATAACTGTGTGCGTATCTGCGCACACTGATGTGGAATTTGCAGCCGAATGCCATAACCCGAGAAATTATTTTTGTGATTTCTTTCTGTCACACACTAATTTGAGAAATTATAAGTAATTATAAAAAACAAAGAATTTTTTAGAATACTCATTAAAAAAAAGATAAATATGATTAAAGAGGGGAAACTTCAAGGCAATGTTTATTTTTGAGGATCTGTTTTTTTTATTTGCTTTATATTTAAATCAGTTGAGAAAACTACTTTCTAGAGACGACAGAAATTATGCCTCCTCCGTTATAGCATATTCCCCCCTTCTTATTTGATTCTTTATTTAATTATATGCTTGTTTGCATTCAAATATTTTCATGGCCTATTATTTGAAGGTAGTTATCTAACATCCTCCACAGCCCCATACATCATCAAACAAAAGGCAAGAAATTACAAACAAGAGAAATTCTCAACTATTTACTGACAAATAGAGTACACAGTTTACAGAGTTTACACAGAGATTAGTTAAAAATAACCTTGTGAGACAGTAATTATTTTACTGTTTTACATGCAATGAGTAAATACGTACTAAAATAACTTCCTTTCTTTTACTGTTTTATAAGAAAGAGCTAAGAGTCCAGCTAGATTTAGTGTGACACTCAATGCGAGTTATATGCTTTTTAAAAAATAATGAATAGAACTGTATTTGTGAAAGAATAGAGAGCATTGTTTTCACAGCATCATTTTGTTTAACGGACATTAAGAATAACATCCTGAAAAATCTTCAGTATCATACAGAAAAAAATACCTAAACAACGACTAAACCTAAATAACTCATTAATTCTGCTAATGACTAGAGAAGAAGTTTAAATTACTAGTTCCAATGTTTTAAAGCTATCTAGTTTCAGTCCTTTCTTTTCTGAACAATGATGTTATCTAGGTGGTTGAAAATCCCAAAGTAATTCAGAACGGCATTATTGTTTTCCTTGGTGCAAGACTGAGGTGGCAAATACAGAATTTCTGTTAGCCCATAAAACTGTAGAAGTCACCTTCTCCTTCCTCATCCTCAGTAATTCAATCTCAAATCAAAATGGTTAAGTTATACTTCATAGTATTTCTTTACGTCTCAGTTTTGTTTTCATTTTACGTTTGCGATGTTGCACAGGAGGCAAGAAAAGTAGGTGAATCCACATGACCAAGAGTACAGGCTAGATGCAATCATAGAAATTGCTAAATTGCTGGCATTTGAGATCTCAGAGCCATTTGCTTTCTGTCTTTGCTCTTTCATTGAGTGAATCTTCAACAAACTGAGTAATTGCACTCAATGAAAGATTGCAAGGTAAATGAAAGAGTTAGCATCGCTTTTGAAGGTGCTAAACTGAGGAGATGTTTTTAGTTAGCCCTAAAAATATTCTATGTTCCCCTCACTAATGGTATCTAAAAACTCCTTATTGTATCTAAAACCCCCTGTTAAATTCACCGTATCTATATTAATATATAGTTATTGCAACAGGCTATTTAGACATTACTATAATACTATCTTCTTTAGTAATAAATTTGACGATCTTGCATTTACATTTCCGACACCGTTCTTCATGGTGTATCTGACCTTCTCAGGTTGCAGATGAAGAAGGACCCTCACTTTAGTCGAGCCCTGTAGTTGAGAGAACAGTCAGTAACAGAGGCTTCAGAAACTGGGAATTGTTGATTTCTCTCTCAGAGGGCATTTTGCCAGAGAATTCTGCTTGAGACTCATGGAAATTCTTGGACTAAATATATGCATGCATGGGACTGGAAAAATATATATGAAGCATGTGTTTCTATAGGAATCCTATTCACCTAAAACATAACAAGATTTGAAAACACTTTTTCTTTGTGAATCAGATTGAAAATGACCGTGAGCTTGACAGTCTATCTTACTGCACATTTTTACCAGGTTTGTAGTAATCGATATTTGCTAATTGATATTTGGCAGAGAGAAGAAAGAGACCATGAAGAGGAAAGACACATTCTTAAGTGCTTAAGTAAGAGTGTGCTTGCATTTTTCCACTTGAACTTCAAGCGTGATCTTTCTGACGGCATACTCTACGTCTAAAATAGAAAATGAAAATGTACACCTGATAAAATAAGAAACGGGGATTTCAAAAAAGTGTAAAGTTTCACATTCAAGTTTCCTTATTTTAAAGCAAATTATTTCAGCACCGATTCTCTAGTCTCACAGAGTTCCTTCTCAATAAAATCTGTAAGAACAGCTGCAGACATTGTGAGATTTTAACAATGAATAAATAACACTTCTTCCAGAACCTGGTGAAATTTATAGGACTTTTTCTCACAGTAACTGACTTGTTAAAATGTTTGCTAACTCATGCTATGTATAAATATTCAGGGTTCTACTTCTGTAAATGCATGCTTAATCTGGGCCAGCTGAAGGCGACTCTCTGTGTTCAGTTTCCTGCAGCGATACGGACACTTTTCTGGGAAGGCAGACTTAATTCACACACTCACATACACAAAGAGGGCTCAAAATCTAGGCGGTACTTCAGACCAGTTACCTGCCTTCAGTCTCCTTTTCTTTGGTCTTTCCACCGGCTGCGGGGAATACATGCCTGCAGTTATGATTGACAGTTCTCAGCAAATTCATTAAATACGATGTGTTAAAAGCTGAAGCTCACGGCTGATGAGCAGTACCTCTGGGACAGCCTGATGGCACCTGGGCCCTGTCAACATTGCCTGGGTTGTTGTCTGTCTAGGCAACTAAACAGGATGCCAGAGTTCCTGGGAAAGCCCTTTTTCTTTCTTGTGCTACGTTACACATCAGGAGCTATAACATGCTGTGAAATACTTGTGCCTTCTAATGGAAACTGAAGTAAAAGCATGAAGAATCGCAATGTCATTTGATGGGGTGTTCAAACTGAATCTAAACTTGATTGGGAGAAAGCATTTATTCTTCAAGACTGAAGCATATAGGGAGTGTACAAAGATTTTCTTACAAACGTATGGAGCCATGCAGTGAGTGTCTCTGCCCCAGAGAGCTACACATTAGTTCCAGGTTATCTGCACGGTCACTCTGGTTTGGATATGCCAGTAAAACATACCCACATGCTGTGCAGGCTTTGCAGAGCCAGCGAGTGACAGAGCCTGTGGATGACTGCATCTGTCTCACAGCGTGTGACCCCCTCAGGCAGGTGCACAAAAGCACCTATGGCTTTTACACTGCACGTCTGCACAAGGACATATTGTTTTCATTTGTTTCTGAGGGTATTTGCTGAGTAGCTGTTCTCCACAGGGAGCTTCATTTGCTTCATGAGAAGGAAGAACTAAGCCTTCCTGAGCGCTAGACCTGGACCGCAGGGACATCACTATGTTTTGACACTGCTGTACATCCTGGATGTCCTCATGTTTACAGCAGGTGAAAACCTCCATTCAGGATACCTCTGTCCAGAGGACACCTGCATTGGAATGAGAACGATAGGAACTGTCTCCTGCAGTAGACCCTAAATACATGACTTTTCAGTGTAAATTACACCAGCGATTTATTTCCCTCTTTATTGTGCCCTGGAGGACACCATTTCTGTTACGTGCTCATCACTGTATCTTCATCACTCTCAGCACAGCCAATGCGCAGGGAGCTGCGGCTCTCCATCCCCAACTCTTCTGCATTTTTCTGTGTTCATCCTTCTCTTCCCCCTGTGAACATTGGGCAACCTCATTGGCTTCTGTTATTTCATGTTACCAAGGGTTTCCAAATTTGGCTCTGTCCCGTGTCTAATCTTCTGGATCCAGCAGCCTTCTGGGCATCTCTTTTTAAATATCTTGCGGCACTTTTATAACAATTTGTCCTCGCAATTTCACTCTTGTGCCCAGTCTTTTCTTATTGCCAGGCTTGCAGTTAATTAAGGTATTATTAAGGCCGCTGTCAAAAACCTTAAAGAAGGAATACAAGAAGTGTCCCAGGCATACGAATGACTCCAGGATGCTTTAGAAGGTGTACATCATTTTTCTGATACACAGGACACTTCAAAAAAAGCGAAACAATACCTTCAGCTCAAAACCATGAAAATTTCACTTAAGCTTTGAAATATTCATGAAAAGGTACTGCTTTCAATATACAGATGTTGTTATTCAGTAGAGCGCCCTGCCTTGTGCACAGTGCTTATATGGCACGGTACAGCCAGGCAAGACCCGAAAAGTACCTAGCCGGGTTTAGGATCTTGCAGTTTTATAACAGCGTTACGTGAATCTGTTTCCTTTAAATGGCTTTCTTGCTGTATATCTCTGTCGTGCCACTGAAAGGTGAACTCCCCATCCTGGGGGTTTGTGAAGGCGGGGGGTAGCAGAAGGGAGTGACGAGAGGACGGACCCCTCAGTCCCTTCCAGCGGCGGATGCTCTCGCCATAAAAACGCCTGCCTCAGTTTGAACGGGCAATACAGATCACCGGCGACTGGAAAAAACCTAAAAGATAAAGAACAGGCTCGCCTTTTGCCTTTTAAGTTTTGTCTGCAGGATTTAGGAGCACGTGAAGAGGCCGTGAAATTACCTCTTACGCGTGCAGGACAGGGGCTGCCGGTGCGCCCGCCCGCAGCCCCGGCGCTGCCTCTCCTCGCCGGGGCTC
>NW_008825547.1:4703711-4711792 GCF_000699105.1 Pygoscelis adeliae
CGGCGCGGGGCCGCAGGCCTGCGGCGCCGTCCCCGTTAGGAACCGGGGGAGCGTGCAGTTCCCCAGATGCCCGGGAACTGGGTTAGGGCAGGTTTGGGTTTAGGGCAGGGCAGTGGCCTCTCCTGCCCTCTTGTGATTTCGGGAGCAGCTGGGGAGCTGAAGGAAGATCCCGCCAAGACAGTTCTGTATGGCAAACGGGACAGCGTGTGGGAGAGCAACCAGGGTACCAGGTTGCAAACAGGTGAGAAGACACCCTTGGCGTACCTGTGTGTGTGTGATGTGGAGTTACTGCCGATGCCATCGTGCCAGAGCACGCTCTGATGTTTAGCGTACAGGCACCTGCCTATACGTACGTATAGCTGAGCGAGTTAGGTCTATGTCCAAGTGCTAGGCTCAAAGGGAGCATAGTACGTTTCCTCCTTCTTGCCCACGTACCTCTCGTACAGGCCTATAGGTACGTATAGCTGAGCGAGTTAGGTCTATCTCCAAGTGTATTATGCTCAAAGGGAGCATAATATGTTTCCTCCTTCTTGCCCACGTACCTCTCACCCACAAGAAAACGGGGGGTCAGTGAAATGCGTGATGACCTGTTGATCCAGCAGCCCCGGCTCGCTGGCAATAATCTGCCCATTTCTAGTTTTAACCCCTCCTGCTTTTTCCCCTTCAGTGTGTAGCCGGGTAGACACGGTAAGTACAGACTTTAGGATCTTTGTGTCTAAGATCAAAAAAACAGAATGGGTACGGCTTGGCCATCGCTCCAGCAATGAAGTCTGAGCAATGCAGGGACAGGAGGCAACCTACCACCAAATCTGAGCCCTCTGCTCTTCATTGCTGCGACGTTGTGCTGTAAATGGAGGCAGGCCACAGCGAGGGTCTCCCAAGCTCTCCCCGCCAGATTAATCACCTTTAAATTGCTTTCAAAGTTATAATAAGTCATTGGGTTGCTCTTTTCTCTTATATTCTGGCCATGGTGCTGTCTGCACCACCCCTGGGAGTGACTCCTTCAGTGAACTAACTTGGAAACTTCAGCCACTTTTCATCTGGGGGAAAAAAAAAACCCAAACCCAGTTGGTTTGCCTTAGTTTAGCTGGTAGCTAGCTAGTACTTCTGCACTGTGGGTGCCTGGGACACGAAGGTGCCAAATGAAGGAGGGAGTGAAATAAATCGTTAAATTATCCTTAATATCATCAGTTGATTTTGTTGCTTCACTCTTCACCCTCTATTCCAGATCAGTAACAAATGCATGAAATGAGCACAGCCCCCAGCACAGGTCTCTCTGTGGTTCCCCGAGCGGCACACCTCCACTCTGGAAATCAACTCTTCGCTCTTACTAGTTGTCCCTACCTTTTAGGCGGTTATTTATCTATACAAGGACTTTCATTTTCTGTTCTATGGCAGCTTAGTTTTCGTAAGTGAAAAACAGCATTTCTAGTTAACACAGAAACTTATAAAGTACCCTAGCAATTTGCATGATAATGAAGAGATAAGAAGTTCAGAATTTGAACCCAAACTTCACGTCTTCATCAGTATTTTTCCTGACATGTTTGCCTTTCTGAAGTTGTGAATAAGAAATGGGAAGCAATCCTTTTAGCCAAGACCACCCTCACTAAAGCTGTTTTAGAATGGGAACTACTCATTCCTAACTTCAAGAGCATTTCTGAGGACGATATCCTGTAAAGCATAAAAATCTTTCACTCAGCATTGATCTCCATACAGAATGAGTGATGTGAGGCGGATTTTACCAGAGGAAGGCTGTTTACCCAAAATACTAATTTGAACACCTGTAGCTAATTCAGTAATGATAGGAAAGACATCTGGCATTTTAATGCTTACCTTGCCTGCCACATTCAACTCAGAATCTATTGTTTCCAGCTTGCCCAATTAGTACAAATTTGTTAGTTATAAGTAAGTGCTAATCTATGAAGTGAAGAAAGAAGGAATAATCCAACATATCAACAGCATTGTGATGTTTTGGCATTACATATAGTTACAGTATATATGTAATTTTTAATAACAGCTTAAACTTGGATATAAATTAGCTATATCCTTCCTGTCTGTTTTGTGATGAACATTAGAAGTCCAAATATTTGAACTCATATCACTAAGAACATAGGGTGGAATTCCTTTACCCGACTTTAGCCAATTAAGTCGACATCTCAGGATAGGAAATCCATCCAAACTTCCTCATCTGCTGGTAGAAATAAGTTGCTGCGAAGTAATTCACGCTATCAGAAACCAATCAGGCAACGAAATGAGTAGCTTGGGTCTGCCACCTCGCCTCCAGGTAACCAAAATTAAGTGGGGCGGATCACATACTTACTGCTGTGGGATCATTCAGGTGGGAAAACACATTTTAGTATAAATAAGCAAGTACTGCACAGGTAGATCTTCAATTTAAAGCGTGCCGCAATTCTGTGTAAGGTACTTTGAATTTAAATGAGCGTCATCAGGGAATATTCCTTCTGCTATTTAAGCTCAGGAGAGCGCTTCTATGGTAGTCAGTGATGAAAAGGAAGATGTTCATGTGCAAACAAAGCAAACGACCTCACGATATTAACAAGTGAAAATCAGGAAGGGCTATAATTGGTTTAATTAATATTCTTCATTCTGTGTTTTTGTGAGGAAAAATAGGACATCTAGGAATAAATGCCATAGACACATTTAAACTTTTATTTATTAAATCAGTTTCACCTTGACTGGCTTTAAAAAAAAAAGTTTACACAAAGCACCAGAAACCCCTGTAATTTGGCCCACTTTTGGTCCAGCCAGGGAACTTTACTGACAGGGAAGACAGCTTTGCTGTCTTTCTCAGGGTTGTGCATTTTTCAGAGGAGGAATCCTTGCCTCCAAACCAAAGGAACCATTTTACCTGTCCTGTTTGTGCTAAGAATGGCGGCAACCAACTTCAGGCTGACCTTCCCTTTTTCTGAGTCACCTAGTCCTTCCTTGCTCCCTTTTTCTCAGTCAGAATGGGAAAAGCTAACTGTGGACCAGCCTTAGGCTAGGAATTTATTTGGAATTAAGTGTTGTGGGAACACTTTTAGCTTAAATGGAAATGTGACTTGGTCTCCAGCACGTTCCAGAGTACATTGGGAGCTGCTGAATTAAACAAGATTTTCCAGGTGGTTGATACTGGCTAAGGCTAGTCCAATTCAAAGTGACAAGGTCAAGTTAATGACTACTTGAATATAATTTGAATGATGCTGAATAAGGGAGATTTTTATAGTAGAATGCATTTTTTAATAAATCTTAAAATCAAGGAAAATGCTAAGAATCTTTTGCTTTTTGGCCCAGAGTAATCTGTGGGAACTACGGCAAGCTGAAGACCCAGACGTTCTGGGAAGAAGAAGCCATGGTGTGGACGTCAGCCTTTGCCTGGCCTCTCTGTAACTGCGGGAGGTACCCAGGCGTGGGGAGCAACGATGCCTCACACGTACCTGGTAGCCCCATCTCCAGCGAGCAGGGAAAACCGGGAGGGCAGCCCTCTGTTATTTGATGCGACATGCATTATAGGTACCTTCGCTAATACCTGGGGAATTCTGAGCAATTTCACGTGCTCTACCGTAAAGGGGGGAAGTGTGGTTGTGTGTTGGCATTTGTGAATGGTGACAGAAAATACTGCCGTCGGAGGGGGAGCATGAGGAGTTACCTGGTCAAGCTCGAGCTCTCCAGCAGCCTCCGCTGCGCTCTGGGTCTCAGCATACTTTAGTAGGGGTCTGAATCCTCTTAACCTATGCAGAGCGTTTTTTTGGGGGAGGAAAGAGGTATGAACTGTTAGGTGTCTTTTTGTAGCTTTCCATGCCTTTCCTTCCTTAGATACCTGTCTGTAATCCAGAGCTAGTAATTTATTCTGCCAACATCCACTCAGGATAAATCCCCTTTCTGCCAAATTCTTAGCACTTTCTACCAAAATCGTGACACGTGACTGTAGTTGCTTGCTGTCCTTTGCTTAAAGGCATATCTCAGGGAAACAAAGGAAAACATTCTCCTGTACCTGAGAGTTTGCGCACTGATTTTGGCACAGGTGATAAAAAGATTTTTTCCATGTAGCTTTCTATTTTGTTGCTTTTCGTTGCTCTTGTTGAGGCTTACAGTTTTAGGAAAACTGGTTAGTTCTTTCTGACTATGACAGGCTGAAATAAGTATATCTGGAAACAAGTATTCCTTATAAGAAAGTAGTCTTTGAAGTCTTTGCCTCTAGTAAATGGGCTTCATTTAATAGCCAGGAGAGGTTGAAAATGGATCTTCTCATGTTTGCAATCAGTGGAATATTATTTTACTGTTACATTTTGGCAACACTTGGGTCCCAGCCAGCAAAGCTGAGGAGAAAGTGCAGTTGAAGAGCCGAGCGGAGGCAGAGTGTGCTGTGTCCTTGTGCTGTAGCTGTGGTGAATACCACCAGCAGAGTTTTACCCTTGCTGTGCCACCCAGGCATAAGGTGTCAGCTAGACTGAGACACTAATACCATCCTTGTTCCTAGTCACATCCCCGAAACCGGGCACTGCTGCTGATACACATTTGACTAAACATAAAGGACAAAAGCAGAAGTGAGTATCCTGCTTTTTATTCTTTCTTGGTACCCTTTGAAAACTTTGAGTCTCAGTCAGACAAAGGGGAAAACTTCAATTTTTACACCTAATTCTGATCTTTGACCAAAGTGGCTAATCTGTTTTATGGGAAAGCTTAAGGTGGAACAGTTTCCAAGGCACGTTAGACTATTTATTACAGACACAGGTTAAGTGTTGTCTACAACTTCCTTCTTGAATTAGAAAAAGATCATAGTCCTGTTTGGCTAATCCCCTTTTCCAAATGTCACAGTTTAACAAAACATAATCTTTGAAGATTTACTCTTCTAGGGAATAACAACACATAAGCAAGAAATCCTACCTTACCTGTGTGGCCCTCCTCCCTACTCCTGCAGCCGTGCCAGTAGGCAAACATTCCTTACGCCTCATTTTCTCCAGCTAACCTAAGTGCCTCTTTTTTACTCTCTTTGTCAGTGACCTGGAGCGCTAGGGTAGCTCTAACCGTATCAGAGTTTAAGGCAAGCTGCCTTTCAATCCCATCCAAAGCTCTGCTTCTTCAGCAGTGCTCTTTCTGTCTGGAGGAAATACAGATAATTCAAACGCCTCAAAGAAGAGTCCCAGGGATTGAAGTGTCTCCAAGATAATTTTTAAGTTGCACATGAGAAACACAACGGATAATTCTCTATTAAGAAAGCAAACAAACCATAAGCAAAAATATTTCATTGAAACATAAGAATGCTAACTGACAAAAAGAGGGATCACGTGCACTTTATATGTGCACTAAATGTCTCACCTCTGTTTTCCATGCAATGCTAGTTAATGCTAAATGCTTCTTCCTCGTATTTTCCCAGAAAGATGACATTTCCTATTAATAGTACAAGAGAAACACAATGCTGCAACTGTAGTATTATCAATTCTCCTAATATTAATCTTCTGCGCTTTCCACTTACATATTTTAACAGGTTATGTTAATAAGTATCTGAATGCATCTGTGTTGCAATAACAATAAAGGAGTTATTTTAAAGGTATTTTGCATTTGGTGGAATACAAACTACTAGAACTAATTAATTAGCATTAATGTCATTAGATATGTTGCCAGCTCCAGGCTGGAAACATGCCTTTCATTTATAAAATGTGTGTGATGAGAATTTATCCCAACTATGTATCAGTTGCCGTTACGTGTGGTTGAAGTCACCGAAGTTTCACATAGTGAGAAATGTACCATGATTCCTGAATTATGTAGGTTGTTCCTTATGCAGGAATTCTATCTGTTGCTTCTGCTGATCTCTAGCAAACTTGTTTCTTATATAAAAGAAATGCTAGTTCTCTTCCTGATTCTTACTTCAGTTATTGCAGTGGCTTCTAACTCATGTAAAAGTATGTGCCTTCTTTGGAAAGGAGATTGTAAAAAAGTGAAAATTGAAGGCAATCATTAATTAGAAAGCCACTGTAAAGTCTTTGCATAGCAAGCAATCAGCTGTCATGAAAAGATATTTATTGAAGACTTATATGTATTAAAGAAACATCACCAGTTTACCAGGTGGTAAAAATATCTGTATAAGGAAAGCACGGTCCTATGTAACATGGCTTAAATATTGAAAGGGAACAATTTTCTTCTAATTTCCACTCCCGCATGGCCCCATGGTGTGGGCGCTCACCTCCTGCGTTCAAAGGCATGGTTACAATCATGGCTCTTCTCTTAATTGACAGCTGTTAATTTACGTGGGGACTCTCAGATTTACCAGTTTAGCAGTTAAGGCACTGCTATTCCTTTAGCTTCCAGGGAAATGTGAGCTACAGATAACGAAGGACTTTAGATAACAAAGTAGACGTCAGGTCTGGCCTGATTTCCTACTTTAAGTTTATTCGCTGTCAGACTCTAAGTAGCTTTCAAAGACCTTTTCAGGACTATCATGCTCTCTGGCTTCTTTCAAACTCTGTTCCTATTCTGGAGGAGTCTGTATCCTATTCCTTATTTCCTGTTACCTCCCAGCCTATCATCCCAGGCAGACAGGCAACCCTGCTGACTCTTGAGCCAGCTCTTCTTAGCCCACTCTATTGCAGAAAAGAAAGTGTCTTTTGTGTGTAAATGTAAAAGAAGAATATATATGCTTGCATCTGCATGAAATTTGTATTTCTTTTAACTATGGAAAACCAAAAAAAGCGAGAAAAGAAGCATTAACTAATGTTTCGAAGAAGATGATTTTAGCATACTTCTTAAAGTTTAGTATGCGTGGCTCAGAGAAATTTCAAGAAATTTAAATCTTTTGGGGAACCATCGGCTAGCAGCTACAACCATACCATTCATATTTATCCCCCCTCTCATATTTATATACTTTGCTTTAGTTATATATGTGCTCTCCTTCAACACTAGACTAAAATCCCTTGTATCATTCTTTATAGAACAGTTGAATCTTGTGTACATTCTGTAATGTCAAAAACTCAAGAAGCACGTTAAAACATAATGAAGCTGAAAATTACATTAGGTCTTCACTGCTAAAATGAAAAACAAAGGGTTTTAGAACCAAATTCATAACATCTATTTTGGATATACTCTTCTGGTGATGAATTGCCCTGAAAGCTTAGCCTTAGCAAGGCGCTTCAATGCAACTTGGCTGACTATGCGGTCAAAAGGAAGAGTAAAATAAATAAAAATATTTGCAACGTAGGGAGATGCCTAGAACTAACCCATGGGCAACACTGACAGCGTTTGAAGAGCTACAGAGCCCTTAGCATCTTAGAACATGGACTTATTTCACAAACCTTGCGTAGTTCTGAATTACCAGGTAAGATGGGTTACGTAATGGAAGGTGTTTGAATTTTAGTCCTGGATGCTTTGTCTGTTTGTGTGTCAACATCTCTGTTGTTTGTACTGGGCTCGTCATTGCTGCTACTTTACAAATGCTTTTTCTTGAAGGAGCTGAGTTTGGTAAAAAGTCAATCATTTAACACTGTAAGATATGTATGGAGTAATTTCTTCATGTGGAACTGATGATTTGCCTGTACTTCAAAACATTTATTTGTAAGGCCATAAATATGTAATTAAAAATGCTAATAATTTAAAAATGCTAACAGTGAAAAGATAATTTTTGAGAATGAATTTTTAAGATTTGTGGGTCTTTTGACTAAGCAATTGAGAAACGGAGGAATAAAGCAACGGTTTCTGACCTTACATCATCTTTTTGTCTCCCATGAGTGAAAAATAGGGACAGTATATTTACATATATGTTATGTCACTTATACTGTTTTTTTGTGCTTCCCAGATTACAAATGCACATATCAGAGCAGCAAACGTGTTTTCCCTGCATGCCTGAACTACTAGTTCTATAGGACAATTTTATGAAGAAGTATCTTTAATCATCAGCCCGTGGCTTGGTGGGATGACAAGCAATGCTTCAAGTGAAGAACTACTGCAACGGTGTAGTGAAAAAAATACCATTTGAGATTTCTGAATCTACCCTCCATTAGATAGGAGGGCTGCCCTGCTATCCAGGGAATTCAGTTGACTCAGAGTAGACATCTACATCGTACAGACCTGTAGACACAAGCTACCTA
>NW_008825547.1:4711858-4713983 GCF_000699105.1 Pygoscelis adeliae
CAGACAGCAATAAGGAATCAGCTGAACGGTGACTTAAATGGCACCCAAAATGCATGTTGAAAATATTAATGTGTTCATTTGTTAACCACATTTCTGAGAAAGAAGCAATGAAGTAGGTGACAGAGCAACTGCTAGAATGCCACTGCCACCAACACAATACATTTGATCAGTGAACACCCGGGAAGCACGGAGTTTATGAAAGCATTGAGCAGCGCCTCGTGACTATTTAAATCACTGCTACCTCAGGCAGTGCTGCCAGCTGAGATTAGTTAATGAAATGGATGGCCATCTGATCATTTATTTGGCTTCAGCAACAGTTCTGTGCATTGGTAAATGGCAATTAGATCTGTATTCATTATTTTTAAAATTAAAACAGTCATTCTTTATTAGCAGTCTGTGGCATCCTGAAGTATCTGAAGTATTGAACAGAGGCACTGTATTGACTGAATTCTAGAAGAAACTAGAAAAATCCATAATAGTAATCAAGGCAGTACTTTGATCTGTTAATAACTGAGCCCTTTGGATTGATTTAGGCCTTTCTACCTCATGAAATTATATTAAGTATTGAATATCATAAGGTAATATAGTAAGTAATAATGTTTTTTCTAGGTATAAAAGTAAAGAGATGACGATTCTATTTCTAGTTAGCCTGAAAAATTGTATAAGCATGAAGCCTCCTTGTCCACAACTTGTAACAGTGAAAAATAGGGACAGTACATTCATACATACTTCACGCCGCTTTCACTAATTATTGTGATTGCCAGGGTGCAAATGAGGATATTGGAACAGCGGGATTAAACCTTTTGGTCAAAGACAAAGGTAGTGACAGAGGAACAGGGAATTTCCTGACTTCCAGCTCCGTCTATTCCTCCACAATCGTCCCATTGCTTGTGCAAACTGTGAACTAAACATTGTTCCACGCGGAGGCTAAGAAGAAGATACAAGCTACACATGAATGAGACTTACTTCAAATATTGCAGCATTTAGAAATACACTTTTCACTATGAGTTAGTACATAAATCTAACCTCAAATTGGCTCTGAGTATCTTGGTGTGTCTTTTTCTAAAAGCTGTCCTACTAAAATAGTTTCCTTTCTTCCTCCCACTCTAACCTGTCTTGCAATAGGTTCCCCAATTTCAGAATTACCACTTGATAAAGCAGGAGAATAAGGTGACACTGGGAAGTCCTAGCATCTAGTAAGTAACAGGCCTGTAGCACGTTTCAACACCGAGTGAAATTAATGGGAATCCTCCGCACAGTGAATCACATATTCAGATACTTACTTATGTGTGCTGCTCTGCGGTCTGTGTGCAAATGCATCCGTAGCCTTTGTGCAGGCTGGGAGCATCTGATGGAAACGAGTTGTCCGTATCTGGTATCCCGAGACCTTTGGCTGCGTTTCCTGCAAGCGCCGGTGTCTTGATGACGTTCAAGGGAAACCTTGCACACAGAGGTCTTCAGGCCGGCCCCTGGGCTATGCTGTCTTTTCCCATCTGTTTCCTTTGGTCTTCTCTTTGACTGTACTATTCATTTACTTTTTCAGATTGGTTTCACTCTTCAAAGCTGGGATCCAAACAAACTCATTAGGTAACTTAAAATAATAAGTTTTCCAGGCTGACATTTATGGAGGGTGATGGGGCTTTTGGAAAGCCTGAGGTTGTTCTGGGTATGTTTTATAGTTTAATGGGATAATGCCAATTCAGGTGATTAAACAAAACAAGCTATCAGACTTTCTGGGAAAGTCCAGTTGTTTCTACGATATGCTGCAAGTTACACCTTGGCAGCTCTTAAGATGTTAAATGCTTAAGTATACAAATGAAGAATTTGAGCAAATATGAGCTGCTGCAATGATGATTTATAGGGAATATAAAATGAATTTGGTTGAGTGGAAATGTTTCTCTCTCGTGTAAAAGATGAACTAAAAAAATTTAGGAGAAAGTATGTAATATATCTCCATCTCCATGCAATGGCTGTCTTCACTAAAGCTGTGTATTTCAGATGGTTACTCTGATTTGGCTATGACAGCGCATTATATGCCCAGAAGGAACTGCAGACGTTTTGGGTCTGAGCCTAGAAGGCTACTGCATAATGATGTCTGTGGTATAGTGTATCGTACATTTGTATC
>NW_008825547.1:4714068-4718365 GCF_000699105.1 Pygoscelis adeliae
GAGGGAGCTTTGATGCGGGACAGGAGCTAAGCTGCACTGAGCCATCCAGCCTGCGGACTTAATGGGACAAGGTGCTACAGTGAGCCTCTCTCTCTTCTTCACGGCCTGGGAGTTAAGGAGTCACAGGGTGCCGTGTGCCGCCAAAACCACCGGAGCCCTCGCTTAGGTGCTCAGGGAGTGTCACAGAGTGTCACTGAAATATCCAGGAGGTTACAGAAATTGCTGAGAAATTAAAGTTGCGTGTGGTTGCCATTAAGATTTATTTCAAGGTATTTGTTAGATTACAAGGTGACCCAGCATCATTCAAATGTTTCTTTCCTCAAAATGCTTATAGTTTGAGTATGATTAATGATCTTTGTAAGATACCTGATTCTACAACTTCCTCTATAAGCAAAATAAGCTCTGAAAAGTTATGTTGTACTAATGGGTATAAAACGAGAGCAAGAAACTGTATTTTATGAGACACCACAGATTATCTCTCTATTGATGCAGCAACACAGGTGGATGCAGCGCATGGCTAATCCTCCTAATCCGCTTGTCTCTTCTTCATCAGTTTGACAGAGAACCAGGATTGTTCCCAGAGGAGAAAAAATGAAGATAAACTGCCTTCAGGTCCCATTTGCAGCTTCAGAAATAACAGTATTTTCCTGGCAACATTGTTTTTGTGTGGAGGAATTACAAATAAGATGAAAGCCTCAAAGAAGGAAAGCATACATTTCTCAGGAGTTGTCAGTAACTCTGAGATACTTAAGTGGCAGGCTATGTTTCAAAACGCAAAAGGTAATTTTGTATTAAAAAACAGACACAGCATCCAATCGCTTCTTCTGAACTTACAGAGGAAGGTCTTGGCTTACAGTTTCGGAATTGTGTTACAGGATCCATCACACTTCTTTTTTTGTAAAAATAAAAAATGAAATATTTTCCTGGTATTTTCATAGAAAAGAATGAGTTCCTGATTTCTAGGGCTGATAAGAAGATCTACCAGATCACTGTGAGACTTAGAAAGCATAAGCTTTACAAATTCCTTCTTGAGACAAGCAGATTAGCCAGAAGAAATGGAGCCAGAGTGCCCTTGGCTGAGGCTGCAGCAATACAGAATAAGGCCCTGCAGGGTGGCTGTGCAGAGTAGGTGAAATATGGCTTAGAAAATAAAGCATTGTTTCCCTTGTATTAATCTTCATCTTCTCATGTCCTGTGTATATAGATGGCAAACTTACAACTGCAAATGTCGGCGGTATAGTTGGCGTATTTTAGTTAAAGAAACTGAAAACAAAAAAGGGTACTGAAAGGAGAGCCCTTACAATGTGCTCTTTGGCTGCAAATATTTCATCCCGACGTACCAGATTTTTAATGATAGCTAGCCCACCAAATCATAATGTCACTAACAGGTAACTACTTCAAATGGGAGCCTCATTTTACACAGCATTTTAAAATGTATCTTTCACCTTGTGAGCCCTGTTCATAAGCTCTACAGCACAAGCAATGAAATTATGTCTTAAGCATATTCAGGCCCACAATACATTCACAAATATAATGTCATGACAATTTGTATAGTCTTAAGCATATTCAGGCCCACAATACATTCACAAATATAATGTCATGACAATTTGTATAGTCTCCTGTAACCATACTTAAAAAAAATCATAGATCTAGATCCAAATTGCAACATTCATGCAGAATAAGGGAATCCAAATATTCAACATACTTGTTTGCAGTTGAGAAAATGGTCTTTGTTTGCAGGGAGCAATTTAGACTTTGTTCCTGGCTCATGAATAGGAAGAAAAGCATATTTCAATTACTGATCACCTAGAGAGTTTTTCAAAATATAAATCAATAAACCTTGCTTTCCAAAGAGCCAAACTTCAGATAGCTTTCTCCTTCTGTCAGCTAAAATTTTCCCAATAATATCTACAGGGTACATTAAAGAATTTGCTGAACGTGTGTGTACTTTGAAAACACTGGGATTTAAAAAAATAGTTTTTTAATTGAGTGTGCACTCCTATAGGCATTTGTAGCTGGAAAGGAGCTTGTAAGTAAGTATGGGGTTAGTTAAGTGCAATAGAAATATGGTGACAAATATGGGCAATAGATGACCGTTCAAGGTTCTCTTTAATTCCTTACGGTGGAGTTTTATGAACTACGCTTTGTAGATTTCCTATTCTAGTCTGCAATTTATTTATTTATTTTTAAATTAAGCAAATTATGGATGTTTTATGTTAGGATTTTCTGAAAATTTGCGTGATGATTGATTTTTATCAGTTCAGTACCAGCTCATACTTTTGCATCACTAATCTTTGAACTTCTGCTATTGAGGAGTTTTTTTTCCTTTAGGACCTTTAGGTTGTAATTTCATTTAGAGTCAGTTGAAGGAGATGGATGTGACTTCTCTCCAAATATAAGGAGAGATTTTGCCCAAGAGCCATCCCATAATTGTCCAAGAATACACGAAGTATTCCTCCTGTCTATATTTCTTTTCCCATGATTTACAGCAGAGTTATGTTTCACACTAACAAACAGGCTCCCTCATTGAAAAGTCAGTCTCTGAAAGCAATACAGTCCATGCGAAGTTGTTTCGTGGTCACTTAACGTAATACCTATTTAATTTTAAAGTTTAATGATTTTTCAAAAATTACTCAGAAAACAAAGATTTCTTGCATGGATTCCTCACGATACTCTTAAGTCAGCAATTTTCTAAGTAATTTTCTCTAAGGTCACTGAAGCTAAAGAGAACTGTGTGGACCAGTTTGCAGGTCCAGATTCAGCTGCTGACTTCAGGGACCTAACCTGGGACACAACACCTTAACCCAATTATCTTGGCCTCAGCAGGGTGCTTCAAAGCCACGTGGGTGCCTATAGGGTCAGAGAAGGGAGTCAGATGCCTATGGACTTCACCAGTGTTCACCACGCAGCTGCCTACAGCAGATGCTCACTGCAGAGCCCGTGTCTGTAAACTCCGACTCTTCTGTTGTAGAAACATTTTACAAAATGTATAGAGGCAATTAATTACCATATAAGTAATTTCTGTACAGGATTTTTTCCTGTCTGCTTCACCTGATTGTGGGGCTTCATCATCTTTTCTTTCTGAGGAGGCACAGGATTTTTTGCCGCCACTACAGTTTTGCAAACGCTCTTTCTAAGCCACAGCCTTTGATAAATGATCCGGTATCAGCCTCTAGCCATGGATTAAAACCGAGGTACACACTTTCCGTGGAACTGTGTTTAGAAAAAAGTGTGCTGTGACTAACGAGGAGCACCGTAAGTGGCACAGCACTGCACACACTTTATCAGCACTCATTGCAGTTCACTCCTCTTCAGGACAGAGGCTCCCCGTGCAGCTCGCCAGCCAGAGCATATCATCCCACAGCGCCCTTCTTCATGTCAGGTTTGTGTGAACTGCAGTGCTATTTTGGCCCTGAAAGGGAAGTAAATTAAATACTTTGTGGTTTTTTTTTCTTTCTGCATGAACAGTAGTGCGTTTTTCCCATGCCTTGAGATTTTGCTCAGAAATTGAGAATCCAGAGAATGAAATGAAGTCAAACATCCCTGACTTTTACTGAGAGCTCAGATAAAAGCAGCATGTCATCATGAAATGAGAGAGAGGGTTGTGGCTAAAAATCAGCAATTAAAAGACATTTATGAAGAGTTAAATTGCATGCTGACCACATACAAGAAGCAAACTTTCTGTCAAAGAATAAACATGATTCAAAACTATTTTTTACTGAAAATTTTCAATTAGATGGCACTCAAAGTCTTCAGAATAGTTTGGTTTCAATCCTTTTTCTTCCGACCAAAGGCTTTATCCAAGCTGTTGGCGATCTTAAGGCAAGATTCGAAGAGTAGTACCATTTTTCTAGGAATGAGACTGATGAGACAAACACAGAGTTAGCCTTATGTTTTAGCCTTATGTTTTTTCAGAAAAATGTACTCTAGAAATTAAAAAATGATAGATTTGTTATATGTGCTCAATACTTCCGACGTCTGGCGAGAACACATTTAGCACTCCCATGTTAAATACGGGGGAAATGAACGACACACCAAGCCATTTTGTGAAAGCCCAGCCAGCGGTGGAGGCAGTTACTGGCAGCAGACAGTTCTAGTCCAGGCATTACTCCCAGCGTACCATCCCAGGAAAATCTTTGAAATTTCTACACCCAACTATAGCTTAAGGCATATATTAGAGACAGAAGCGGCCAGACAAATGCTATTCACCTAGATTATTAAAAATGAAAGCCACTGTTTCTTCATAATTGGGTACATATAACTGGATTGACTGCAGGAATCCTAACTAAAGGACTCT
>NW_008825547.1:4718403-4727446 GCF_000699105.1 Pygoscelis adeliae
CATATGGCAAGAGAGAAGGCAATGCCAGAAGACGAGTCACATTCTTACATTTTGAAAGCAAGAAAGCGTAAAGTCAGAGGCATGATTAGATAAAACTTTTCCTTTTGAATTGCATCCATGATCTTGCTGGCTACATACTCTGCGTCATAAACAGGAAGAAAAAGGTGGTTTCTGGTGAAAGAAGAAACAAAGCATTATGAAATTATAAAACTTTACTTTTGAGATGTATTCTAATACAGAAATAATTCAATTAAATCATTTAAGAATTTTCCCCCTTCCCCTCAGGTAGCCTTGAAAAGCAGTCTCCAATCCTCTTTGTTCCTGCTATCATCAAAACAAATTGAAAACACTTTGGTGCTGTTGTGAATTTTAATGACTTCTGTGCAAGTCCTGCTCCGACCCTGATGAAGTTAATGCCCACAGTGATTGTGGCATTGAAAACTTCCAAGCTAAGCTACCATATGCTGTTCTACGCATAATAATTCTGCCCTCCGCACACCTCCTCCTTTTCTACGGTAGATGTTGAGGTGACCGCTAAACGGACCAGGAGCAGGCCTGTTTCCAGCCAGGAGAAAGGCTGTGCTCTGCATAATATATGCTACTACAGGATGATGAATGGTGGAAGCAGGAACAGAGCACTGAAAAACCAAGACCACTGGTATTGCACTACTGCAATGGCTAAATCGGTGCCTGCAGCCTCCACCATCACTACAACAACACAGCAACCCACCACAGCTATTCCCACTCAGATAAGTGTAGCTACCTGCTCATACAGTTCATAATGATAGGTCACGGGTATCCTGACAGCCATAACTGTAACCAACTTGACGGCTGGACTCGATGACCTTAGAGGTCTTTTCCAACCTTAATGATTCTATGATTCTATGAAAAGTACTTGGGGCAGAGAACCTCAACAGTGCCCATTCTACTGACAAATAAGGTTGCCTTAAGTATTGCTGTGCGTCCCTAACCGTTCCTTGACTGCGAGGTTATTACGCAGCCCTGTTGCACGTCAGTTATTAATTGTATGCAAACCTGGGATTTCTTACATCAAGAGACATAGCTGTATGTGCCAATAGGGCAAAAAGAATGAATTGAAAAGCAAATCAACCTTATAATAGCTAGAGACTGAATATGGCGTATCTAGTGAGTAGTGATTATTTTTTTACATACGAAAATAGTACACGATCTAAGTTTTACTTACTGGGTTTGAAAACCTTTAGCTAATTCAGTATTAATAAAATAAGGGCAAATGATTGTGGTTCTAATGCCTTGTTTTCCTGCATGATACAGTTCCGAATCTAAGGCTTCCATCATTCCAATGATTGCGTACTTACTTCCAGCATAATCTGAAAAGTGAAGAAAGAAGAAATATCCAAAATATGTCAAAAGCACCACAGTGTTATATACAGAATTTAATGTTTTGGAATACTATTTAAGCCCTGATATTACTTGATTATATAATTGGCAGTCTTGTAATTAGTATTTTAAGGATGCTGTGCATGTTGGTGAAGAATAACTCTGAAGGTTAACGGCTCTTCCCGTGATTGATGCGCAGTTGTCCAAGGATAAGATTAATCCTTTCCAGAGGACTCTTTTTCAGTGCACTATAGAGAGATATAGGAAGATGAGCTTATTCCACATTTTATGTACATTTCCAGATACTCATATACAAGCCAGGCATTCTTTCAGTTCAGAATGTTTTCGCCCTTTAATATCACAGCTTACATTTCAGTAAGAACTATTTCTAGTGGTAAAATCTAAACACCCTACTTACAAATGCTGCTTCAACCTATTACTTCTTCTTCTGATTTACCCTGCAACTGCAGTACCATTTTGTTTGCCCAGGAAGACTGAATCTTGTCTGATTTTTACCATTTGATGAACGTATGGAACTCCATCCTTGGAGATAATAAATGTTTGCCTTCACAAGGCCCTGTGCAATCTGATCTAAGTTGGGCCTGCTTTTATTTGGGAGGTATGGACCGAATGACCTCCAGAGATTCCTTCCAACCTAAATTATTCTACAGTTTTGCAACTTTAAGAACCTTATTTTAATATAGGAATTTACATGTGGTTTTCTAAGGCTTTTTCAAATGTGTGTGAAAACAGTTGTTAGATACAACGAAATCCAATTTTGCTAAAAGAGTAACTTCAAAAACTGGCGTCAGACACTGTTATTCTTCAGGGATTCACCCATAGTGGATGATGGAACCATACAACCTAAAAATGCATAGCAAAGGTGTAAAAAGTTATAATGCATGAATGGGCAGGTCCACTCTCATAAGCCTCACAGTTAAATGATGAAAGCTGGACTGACCTATTATCAATACCGCATCTGACCCAACGATAACAGACGGCAAATAAACACTACAGTAACACTGTCAATCAGCAGAAGGAACAAGAGGTACTTATTACACTGAAGTTCACATTCTCACAGGGTGACCTAAGAGATACAGTCAGGATGTCAGAGAGGCTCGAGGAGAGACTGGGCAGCAGACCCAGGCTGATGAAATAGTCAGGACTGTAGCAGTCAGCTCTCCTGAGGGAAACAGCTGAGAACATGGAGCTGTTAAATAGCTTATAACACAGTTCATTCAAATTAATTTTAATGAAAATTCTGCCAAAATGCCTTCTGGACCTGAAAACTGTTTTCCAACTAAATGTATAGTTCCAGGGATAACCCACGTATGCCTCAGGACTCTGAACATTCGTCTGCAGAAAACCTGGCATGAGAAAGTGTTAGACAACCTGTATGCAGGGCTCCCTCCCACTGCACACTTAAGAGCTGTGTTGTCCTTCTTCTGTGGAGATAAGACAGGCTGCAGTCAGACAGTAAAATCTGCAGTGAGCTCCCTGTGCCACTCAGGCAACATGCCACCATCATCCTCTTCAGTACACCACCACCTTTCGTATCTGCAGGCTTTTCCTGAGTGTTCCATATGTCAGTATAAACTGCGTAAGCCAACCATTTATGAGATCTCCAAGAAAAGTTATCAGCATGTAGATCTAATTTGTAATGGCACTTGACGATACTAACCTGACATTCTGTAGACTCCCAACAATCCTGCTGCACTGGTTACACTAACCAGGTGTCCGCGGTTACAGGTCATCATGGCCGGAAGAAAGGCCTTGCAAGTCTAAGAGACATATAAAAAAACCCCTTTATAACTGGACAGGCCAAAAATGTTGCGTTCCAAATTAGGCTTTACAACCTGATTTGCTTCCTAGGGCCTCAATATACAAGAAGCCCAACTGACCTTCTATCTCTGTAAGAATTTATAAATGAGACAGCATTTCCTTGAATGACTGCCCTCTCTCTGAAGATCTGTCAGCATTAAAATTGTGTTATTAAAAGCGGCAAAGTTTGTATTTTCTCTGCCTCCTGGTTCCTCGCGGTTTGAGTCCTGTGACTATTACCAAAGATTTGGTACACAAGAGGGAGCTAGAAGTCAACACATTGAGGGGAGCTCAGCTGTCTATGGGCCCTATTTGTTACAAACCGAACTGCCTCACAACTCCGGCACCCCAGACCACCACTGTGGGTGATAACTAACTATATAAGGAGGACACTGGTATTTTATGAAGGGTAAGATAAGAAAAAAGACAAGAGCAGTAACAGAATTTTTTCAATAGCCGAGATGTGCTGCAATGTCTAGTCCAGATGTGTGTGCCTAGTACATGTTTTTTTTGGTTGAGGGCCCACGGTCACTGTCCTCCTGCCTTACGTCTCTTCAGACCTGTCCGGAGGAACAACTCTCCCTGTCCCTTTGCCTCAAGTATTTGGAAGAATGATGCACTGCGGACTGGGAAATGATTAGAGGACTTCTATCTGCAATGATCTTCTGTTCAGAAATGCCATTTAGCGAGGGAGTTGCAAGGCTACATTTTTCCCTGATGCAGACTGCTCACTCAGGCATACAAACAACAGATGCAAGAGGGGGCAAGAGTAACACTCCCTCACAACAAAACCTCCTAAAGGTCAACTGAGACCCCAAATAACAGCAAATTCCTTCAGAGGTATGAAAACAAAGCGAAGATAATACATACTGTCCAGATTAGTTTTCTATGTACATTAAGCACACGGTGACTAAGAATGAAAGCACAACCTGAAGACTGACACCAACATGTGCAGCATAGAATCATAGAATCATTTAGGTTGGAAAAGACCTTTAAGATCATCGAGTCCAACCATAAACCTAACGCTGCCAACTCCACCACTAAACCATGGTTGTGCCTCCCCAAATGCTACAAGTCTATTAGACAAAGCCTTCTGATGCCAGCAAACATCAGGAGCAGGAAAGTCACATGCCATCATGTCAGCGCTAACTTCAGCCACAGCACGTTACAGATAGAGCATGTTTCACGATACGGTTGCACAAACTTTTGATTTACCAGAGTGCCCAGGCAGGTTTGTATTAACATTACTGTGACATAGTGGGGAGACTGTCAATTTGGTGTGTCTCTAATTATAGGATGATTAAAAAAATGTATCTTTCCCCATTCAAGGCCCTTCCCATCCCTATTCCAAATTGTGTTCCCCGGGTAGGTGCCACCATGGTGATTCTCACACTAAAATACTTGCCTGTACCTTTCAGTCACCCAGGAGAGAAAAAAATACATTACCCAGACTTGAGAGAGGAAGTTGACTCTTAAGGTCTTTTCAAAATCTGCATCTGGTATGTCACAAAACTTCTTCGCAAGCAGTATGCCAGCATTATTGATTAGAATAGTAACATCCCCAACTTCTTTTCTAACCTGAATAAAAAAAGGATAAACAGAAAGCTTTAGAAGGTATCCTTGCCTCTTGTGCTTCATTTATGAAAATGGTTAGTGATATTTGCAATTATTTATATCTCTACTGGAAATGCAAGTACGTAAGAACTGTTGTACTGCATCAGATCAAAGGTCCATCTAGCTCCATAGCCCTTGTCTCATGGTGGAAAGCAGTAAAAAAAGGACCAGGACTCTAAGGTCTCCTGCAGGGTACTCCTCAACTTTTCACACTCTGCAGCTTAGGATCTTCCTGAGACAGGTAAAGTATTTATACCTTTGTATTTAACATAACCTGATGATTTTTTTTTTCCCCAAGAATTTGTCTAATTGCTTTCTGAACTCCAGAATACTTTTGGTTTCCACAGGAACCTGAGGTAATCAGTTACAAAGCTTTAGTGTGCACTGTGAGCATGCTTTAATTGCAACCTGAACATTTCTTGTCCCCTGTTTCTGGTACTGTGAGAATCTGTATTCCTCAGCCAAGCCTGTTCAACCCCTTTTCCAGATCATTTTTACTGAACAGAAGAATTCAGCACAGATCCCTGGGGGATTGCAATCCTCTGAGTACAGAAGCATGTACCATGAAATAGATAAATAACATCACTTGGAGAGAAGGCCAAAATCACCATTAATTCGATTTAGGTTTGTTATAAAAAGGTTTTATTCCATGATTTGAATTTATATCAAAGCAGATGGCCAAGATTTACTTGTGGTATTAACAATCAGGCTCACTCCAGAGATTTCTGTGCTAGAGGCAAATGGATATTTGGTGTCTCAAAACTTATAGAATGACTACAAAAACATAAAAGCCCCAGATATGCTGCTGTCTGGCAATTTGGAAATAGGTGCTTGGATCTGATGCCCCAACATTTGACCTTGCTTTGGCTCTTTCATGGAACCTTAGTGTTCAGTGAAGACTCATTTGATACTCCTCCAGCTGTGTCGGGCTTTCTCCTTGTCACAGACAAGCAGGGCTCACACGCTAGCACCTTTCCATCTGCACAAATCAATGCAAATCCAGACACTGCTTAGTATGGCAGGATTACCCAACTCTTGCTTTGTGGGATTTATCTGTACTGTCTCCCCACTCGTACCTTTTACCTACTGTGCCAGTCCATATGACGATCCTCTTTTTCTTCACATGACAACAGAGCTTCCCCAATGGTAGCATTTTATTTAATCCAGCTTCATTTGACTTGTTTAATCACTACCCCAAAAAATGTGGGAAGCCTGACTTCCATTTACAAAAAGTCAAGCTGATTATTCTTCATTATGTATTTCTTTAGGTGTCTATTAATTCTTCTCTTTATTATTGTTTCTACTAATTTTCTGTAAGACAGGTTTATAGTTTCTTTGTGTCCTCTCAAGTGCTCTTTAAAACAGGCATATTTGCTACTCTTTGTTCTTTGGACACCTGTTACAGCAAAACACCCCCCACGCATTTCTAGCTCATCAGATCCCTATCTGATTTCCTTCAGAATTCCCAGGTGGACACTGCCAGATCAGTGTCGATTCACCAGCTTATTCTAAAACCTCTTCTTTATGGACTTCGATGATCTAATTTGCTTCCTAGAAAGAAAGCTTCCACTATGGGAAAATACCTAGGTTTTTCTGCAGTGAATATCCCAAATCAAAGCAATTAATTTAACTTTTCTGCTGTTACTTTGTCTTCTGTGTCCAAGCTCAAGACTTTTCGTATTACCAATCAAACAGTTGCAGATATTTCCAAGAGTATTTCCAGATATTTCAGGCCCCTGGCTGAAAAACTCTCGCTCTAAAAAAATTTCAGGCTCCTACATGACTGTTCAATTCATCCAAATACCTACAAAGATGTTGGTAGAGTTAACAATAATTTAACACCTTAACGCCAGTTCCTGAATTTGAAACAGCTCTTTGAGTTTCTGCTTGTAGGTCAGTCTGTGCACTTCAAAATACTCTTTGCTGATAAGGGCACAGCAAATCCGGCAGGCTGGAGCCCTGTGGCTGATTCGGTTAATGTGTTTGGAGGTTGAAAATTACTTGAGTGCACAAAACAAACATTTTGAGAGTCTGCTAAACTAAGAACAAACAAATTATTTCAAAGTGTTCAGCATCAACAGGGAAGTCTAACAGAGAAATTACTTACAAAAGCTTAAACTAATCATTTTGGTGCATGTCTTTGCAGGAAGCAGATAGCATTTATGGGAATAGGGATTTAATGCCAATTTAAAATGTTATTTTTTAAAAGCATTTGATCTTGTAAATTCTAAAGTGAGTTTTTTTCTTGCAAAAAGAGGATTCTAGAAGAATTGCCATTTGATTTATAGTATCATTGCAAATAAAGATCAAGTGTTACAGCTGAAGTACTGACCACAAGTCGCTCACACTGATTTTTCGTCTTGCTGGGAAGTGATAACAGATAGTAAGATTGTTGAAATTACTGGGATTCTTACTCCAAAATTGCAGGAGTCGTAATCAATGTCTTACACAGTGAGGATCACATCATCTGTACTGCCCAAGTAATTGGCAAAGATTGTCCTCCTTGAACACTGCGTGTTGGGTCAGTACAGAACACTCAACAACTTGCTCATCTCTGCAGACATACTATTACAATACGATATATCCTTGCCTGCACTGTCCAAGTAATACTACGATACCACTTGTGGTTCTTAACATCTACAACCAATGGCCCCAAATGGAAATTCTTTTCTGTGCACTGTTAGTTGGCTGTGCCCCAAATGCTGCTGACAAGTACGGGTAAAATAATACCTTGTTGACTGCAAGCATGAGAATTGCAGTTCCAGATACTTACAGATACTGAATCCAACTTACCCTTTAGAAGTACTTTTCATTGGGAACATTTCTTGAGGAAAAATACTTATTTCAAACTTTCATGGCCGTGTTCAGAAAGAATTAATCTGTTTTGGTTAAAATTAGAAGCAACAACCACAAAACAAAGAGTCCCCCTGACAACTCACAGAAAATTAATGTTACATTTCAAGGCTATTCCAAAACAATCTATCAACGTTCACGTGTCATGAAATATTTTAGCTAATTTCTCTGATGTATGCCTTCAGACACAGACTGTCAAAGATGTGACTTGAGAGTCATGTATATAAGTACATATACTGAGAATTTAACAAAAGAAGAATTTGTCCTTGGACGAAATGGCAGAGTGGGTAGTTAATTACTTATAATCACTGGATTATAAGTGAGGTTACACTGGGAAATATTTTCAGGCAGCACGTAGTTAAAGGACAAGTAAAAATTAATAATGTTAATTTAATGTCCAATTTCTGGACTCTGATAATAGAAAAAAACATAATAACGGTTTGCAAAGTGTACGTCAGCACAGCAGAAGAGTCTCATTTAAAATGCAGTCCTTCTCTTCCTTACTTTCCAGCTGAATTGACTAAAAAATAAACTGAAGCTGAATCATCAATTTGACTGGAGACCAGCCATGCCCCGATGATATTTCTGAGACCATAACACCCCACCTCACCCTTACAGAACTACAGCTTTCTAAACAAATGGACAGAGAAAAGGAACGCCTCCCCTTACAATTTCCACTGGGTTTTTTTTAAATTATTTATTGGTATCTTAAAGACATTTTAAAGCCTAAACAAGTTAATACATGGAGCTAACCTCTGCTGTATGTTTTACTATACTCTCAATCTGAAAGAAGTTACCATCTCACAACGAAGACTGGAAATGGCTAAATCTCGACAGAACAGATTAAACCCAGTTACTTTATTGCGAATATGGTTTAAGCTCCATCTAGAAGCTACTTGTCAAAAAGAGAAAGTCATTGCCCTACCTGATTACCTCCCTTTAGTGAATAGTGGTTTCTAAAAAAAAAATGTCAATAGCATATACAATTAAAAAGAAGCAAAAAATCAGAAGCAAGAAGCCAAATCAGAAGCTAGAAGCTGTATCTTACCTTGTCTGCCTGTTCATAGACCTCCTCCCTATTGCTGCAGTCACAGTGGTAGGCAAACACTCGTTTAGCTCCATTTTTTTGGGCTAATCTGCTTGTTTCTTTGTTACCTTCATCATCAATGTCCCAAAGAACCAAGGTTGCTCCCAAAGGAGCAAAACTTAGGGCAATCTGCCTTCCAATTCCATTTGCGGAGCCAGTAATAAGCACTATTTCCCCAGCGAAAGTTTTTTTGCATGGAGGAAATATGAGTAAGATGAAATTCTTAAAAAATAAAAAAATTAATAATTTCAGGAATTGTAGTATCTTCAGGATGCTTCTGAAGTTGAACATGATTGTTCAGGCACAAAC
>NW_008825547.1:4727482-4728157 GCF_000699105.1 Pygoscelis adeliae
CCGCTCTTCTGTTATACAAACCCAGAAATAAAATATGTTACTGGCCCTTCAAAACACTGAGATTTTGACCAAAAAAAGAGATTGACTTTCAAACAGCTATTTCATTCACATTGTTCTTCTGCGCAGATACAAAATACAACTAAAGACCTGTTTTGTGAAAGCTGCCGGCTTCTTACCGGTAAGGTTAAAGCAAGTATCTTCTGCTAGATCCTACACGCCTGCGGTTTTGTTTCAGAGTCCTCAGCTTCCACCTAGGTTTTTATAGAGGTTTAGTAACATACATTTTATACGTGTATGTTGTGGCAATGGCTATAGAGTACTTTGTTTTCGTTAGCAAGGTGATACCAGCTGAACACAAAAGCACTGAAAACAGTGGCGTGGTATCAACCGTAGGAAGGAGGGTGTCCTCCTTAGCAGAAAACGCGATCTGCTGTTTCAGAAAGCAGGCAATAAGGACGTATCCACACCGTGTGTGTTTTCCAGTGCTGCGTGGCCGAAATCACAGAGCGCATTTTCATTTGTGAGCAAATTACCAGCTACACAGAAAAGCACGGCCCTGTGAGTTACCATCCCTGGGTTTCATCCTGCGTTTAGACCGTTCCATTTCCTTCACAGTATTTCGGACGGGAACGGCGAGGCCCAGGAGAAGTGGCCCCCGTCGCAGACCCACCGGAC
>NW_008825547.1:4728623-4731813 GCF_000699105.1 Pygoscelis adeliae
CCGGCTGGCTTCCCAAAGTCGTCTGTTGGGCGGCACCCTCTGCTCCCACCTCGTGAAACCGTGCTGCTGCACCACCTTCCCTCCCGCGCCCTACCTGCCCGAAACAGGAGGGTGGCACTTGACTTGAGGAGCCACCTGGCCAGGGACTTGGAAAGCAAGCCCTCTTTCCTTCCTCTGCTGCTGCTTTCTTGTAGTTACGGAGTTAAACACTTCTCTCTTTATACCATAAATTAGCGTTCTCCAGCTTGCCCGCTTGCTGGAATGGGAATGAAAAAGGGAGATGCCGATCGTAAATGTCTCCCTACAAAACAGTGAAACCGCCTTGTTATCGTTGTTTCACATCTTTAAAACGACAGTTGTGGTTCCTCAGTTTTCCATACGTACATTATCCAGCTTTAAAACCGCAGCCCCGTACCCCTGTAGCGTCAGTATTTTTTTTCCAAGATTGACTAGAAAACCGTGTTCCTACGTAGGCCCGTAAGACTGTGCTTTTCCTGTTAAGTTCTCAGCTTGTCTCAGTCACCGTGACATCTTCCACACACCGTTTATGTAAAAAGGCAAATGAAGAGAGCACTACTTGTTGTACTTTGCATTTTGAATAAGTGATACTAAAGGTCTTGTCTTGTTTATTGGTAAGTCATAGAAGGAAAGAATTTGAATGAAGTCACAGTGCACTCTGGTTCACACATCTATGTTGTAAACGCAATTCAGATTGCAGTTTATGGGGAATCATGGGGCATTCTTCATTTCAGCTGAAATGAAATGGTAGTTCACATAATTTGATGTAACTTACACCAAGAAATATGCTGGCATTCTATGCTGTCAGTGCTAATAATAATTGTATGGAAGTTACGTACTTCCATGCACACTTAACTGTTGCCTATTCTATTTAGATCCCAGCAAAAGGTGAAGCTGAAATACACCCACTGAGGCTGAAGGCAGATCTCAAAGCCTCAATGAACTGTGGCTCCAGACAAGGTGCCAACCAATGCAAGATAGGTGGCTAAGGCAACTCCAAGTGTCTTATGCCGTAATCAGTAATTACATGTGTTGTGGTTTAATCCCAGCCGGCAACTGAGCACCACGCAACCGCTCGCTCACTCCCCACCGGTGGGACGGGGGAGAGAATCGGAAGGGTAAAAGTGAGAAAATTCATGGGTTGAGATAAAGACAGTTTAACAGGTAAAGCAAAAGCCGCGCACGCAAGCAAAGCAAAACAAGGAATTCACTCACTGCTTCCCATGGGCAGGCAGGTGTTCAGCCATCTCCAGGAAAGCAGGGCTCCATCATGCCTAACGGTTACTTGGGAAGACAAACGCCATCACTCCAAATGTCCCCCTCCTTCCTTCTTCTTCCCCCAGCTTTATATGCTGAGCATGACATCATATGGTATGGAATATCCCTTTGGTCAGCTGGGGTCAGCTGTCCTGGCTGTGTCCCCTCCCAGCTTCTTGTGCACCCCCAGCCTCCTTGCTGGTGGGGTGGGGTGAGAGGCAGAAAAGGCCGCGACGCTGTGTAAGCGGGGCTCAGCAGTAATGAGAACATCCCTGTGTTATCAACACTGTTTCCAGCACAAATCCAAAACATAGCCCCGTACTAGCTGCTATGAAGAAAATTAACTCTACCCCAGCCAAAACCAGCGCAACATGGCAAAAGCAGCAGATTATGGGAAGGGGTAGGTGCAACGATTCAGCGATGAATTCCTGGTTATGACACAAACCAGAGGAGATGCTTGTTTATTAGGACAACATTTCAAGGTAAACCACATTGGTAAGGAATGATGTTGCAACCAGAACTTTGCAAGCTGTAAGGTAACAGAAGGAGCCTATTTCCAAAGCACAGGCTTATGCAAATATGTAAACACGTAACTTCCTTGCTCGTACACTGAACTGACCTATGGACCAGCTATCATTCGATAAACAGTCAAGATAACAATGATGATGGCAAGGCATCAAAAAAGATAACTTTATTAAAGTGCTGGATGAATAATTATATTACTGGGCAGCTGAACGACTTGTGTTTGTCTTTTTAAAACGTAATATAAGCCATTCACATGCTGCAAAGAGATGTGTCAAACAAATGCTTTGATAAATACAGACAAATTAAGTGGTATTTTAATATTTTCTGACAAAACTAATTTCTGCAGACTCTAATAGTACTTTAGATCTCTGCTGAATTTGTTGAAGAATTTTATTTCAGACATTCAAAAGTAGTTTGTTACCGTATCACTGCTAACAATTAAGGTAGTTGTGCAGATCATGTGGTAAAAAAATTTGTATTCATATATTTGGAGGGACAAAAAAAATGCAGATATGCCTAATGCTTACAAAAGGTGAACTATTCAGCATCGTTAAGGACCGGTGAAGAAAAGGAGCTCTCTGCAGGTCACTGGTATTCAGTGATGTTAGTGAACTGATACTATTACAAGAAAGAAGTCCAGGTTTATAAGGAGCTAGACAAGAAGTTTACAGCATCTGTCTGTGATACTGAACTTCAGTCATGTGACTGACTTTTGGGAGTAATCCAATACGGGACACGAGATGAAGTATGGGAATCTCTTATTACACAGGATAGGTGACAACCTTAACTCTCCAGTCCTTCTTTAGTAATTTTGGCTTTCAGAAGGGCAGGGAAAACTCAAATTGTCTCCTAAATGTCTGTGTCAAAACATACTTTTGATCCATAGAGGTCAAAGGTGTTAGTCTGAAATCTCACCAGATAGCTGAGACTTAACCTAAATAAAATCAAAATAGTAGTTTTATTAATTCATCAAAAGGAAATTAAATCCTCAGCACAAACTTAACGTATCCCTTGGATCTGTGCATATTGTTTCAAACAGCTTTGGCCAAACCTCAGGCCCAACACAGAGCACCCAGGAGGGAGCACTGCCTGCAGTGAACCTGTCATTTCTGCCTCAGGATGAAGCTGAGCGGGGATACGAGGGAAGAGGCTGAAAAGGAGTTCCAGCTCACAAAACTTGGATCTTGTATCCCGAACCAAAGCATGCGTTGCTGTGTTGCCGAGGAATAGTAGGGAGCAGAGAGGATCTCCTTTCCTATGTTTTTTCTTTTCTTCTAATTGGTTCAACGTACTCCATCACACAGTTAGCCGAATTAAGTTGGCTCGTGGAGGCGATCAGCTCCGGTGCAGGCGCGTTCCGGGGGGGGTTCCCAGCCGGGGAACCCACAGG
>NW_008825547.1:4735924-4749260 GCF_000699105.1 Pygoscelis adeliae
GGATTGAGAGCAGCCCTGCCGAGAAGGACTTGGGGGTACTGGTGGATGAAAAGCTGGACATGAGCCAGCAATGTGCGCTCGCAGCCCAGAAGGCCAATCGTATCCTGGACTGCATCAAAAGAAGCGTGGCCAGCAGGTCAAGGGGAGTGATTCTGCCCCTCTACTCTGCTCTGGTGGGACCCCACCTGGAGTACTGCGTCCAGCTCTGGAGCCCTCAGCATAAGAAGGACATGGACCTGGTGGGCAGGTCCAGAAGAGGGCCATGAAGATGATCAGGGGGATGGAACACCTCTCCTATGAAGAAAGGCTGAGAGAGTTGGGGTTGTTCAGCCTGGAGAAGAGAAGGCTTTGGGGAGACCTTATTGCAGCCTATCAGTACTTAAAAGGGGGCTTATAAGAAAGATGGCGGCAAACTTTTTAGCAGGGCCTGTTGCGACAGGACAAGGGAGAATGGCTTTAAACTAAAGGGGGGTATTTTTGACGCTGAGGGTGGTGAAACACTGGCCCAGGTTGCCCAGAGAGGTGGTGGATGCCCCATCCCTGGAAACATTCAAGGTCAGGTTGGACGGGGCTCTGAGCAACCTGATCTCGTTGAATATGTCCCTGCCCCTGGCAGGGGGGTTGGACTAGATGACCTTTAGAGGTGCCTTCCAACCCAAACTATTCTATGATTCTATTCTATGATTCTATTCTATGATTCTATAATTTAACTTCCAGTCCAAGTGTTGAAGTGAAAATTATGAGTTGCTGTATCAGACGGCTGTTGGAATACTGCTGGGGCATGATACAGGAGATACGATAACTATAGGCTATGGGAGCATTTGTATTTCTCATAGGCATTTAAGACTTTTAATACTGTAAAGAAAATCCTCAGCTATTGAATTTAAGCCACCCGACAGTGAGCCTACATAGGTATTGCGGCTCAGACCTCTATAGCTATGTAGGGGCCCCATCAGCAGGTCTGTGCATGCCACAGACATCTTCAAAGCTGTTGCTCATCTGCATCTGCATCTAACCCTGCATGTGCTTAACGTTCTGCCCATTGGCAATCACAATGTTGGTCAAAGGGCAACACCACTCCATGACTGAGAAGGTGCTTGGAGTATACACCTAGCCAGCACCAGGTTTGTGCTCCTTGTGATCTGGTGGTATCCAGATGTGGTATCTATGATAGTACAATCATAGCTGGCGTAAGTTACCCAGGGCACCAATGCTTGTCTGCTGCTTCACTCCAAGGAAAACACACGGCTGATGGTATCGTTCCTGAGGAAGAGGGCACAAAGCACAGAGCCTGGTGTTATTGTGCCTAAAGACACTTAAGGATTTAAGCTGCAGAACCCCTAGAAATGTGTGTCCTTTGGAAAAAAGCTACTGTTGACTGTGCTTTTCATAAGGAAAAAGCCAGGCATCTTGGAGACAGGTTTAGGCAAATGAACAGAGGACAAAATGATAAAGTTTTCTCTTGTATATAGGCAGGTCAAAAAGAAAACCGTCTTTGCTTCCCAGGGTGAAATGTCCATATTCCCCAGGAGGAGGAGCTGGGGAAGAGAATGATGTCTTCTGGAAGTTAGACATACAAAGTATTTTTTTATGTAGTCTGACCAGTTCTTTCTATCTGTTGTGGTTTAACCTCAGCTGGTAACTGAGCACCACACAGCCGCTCGCTCACTCCCCCCCAGTGGGATGGGGGAGAGAATCGGAAGGGTAAAAGTGAGAAAACTCGTGGGTTGAGATAAAGACAGTTTAATAGGGAAAGCAAAAGCCCCACGTGCAAGCAAAGCAAAACAAGGAATTCATTCACTGCTTCCCATGGGCAGGCAGGTGTTCAGCCATCTCCAGGAAAGCAGGGCTCCATCACGCGTAACGGTCACTTGGGAAGACAAACGCCATCACTCTGAATGTCCCCCCCCTTCCTTCTTCTTCCCCCAGCTTTATATGCTGAGCATGACGTCACATGGTATGGAATATCCCGTTGGCCAGTTTGGGTCAGCTGTCCTGGCTGTGCCCCCTCCCAGCTTCTTGTGCACCTCCAGCCTTCTCAGTCGGTAGAACACGGGAAGCTGAAAAGTCCTTGACCAGTGTAAACATTACCTAGCAACAACTAACACATCAACATTGTGTTATCAACATTGTTCTCGTCCTAAATCCAAAACACAGCACTGCACCAGCTACTAGGAAGAAAATTAACTCTATCCCTGCCGAAACCAGGACACTATCAAACAGTATTCCCTGTCTCCCTATTAATTGAAAAGACTGAAATTATTTATGACTCTGGAACTATATATTCTCTTGTCTCTTTAACCTTTAGCTTGAAGCAATGGGGCTATTTCACTAGGATTGGTTGTTTATTTGCATGTGGGTATAATGGCACTTGAACATACTCTTAATTAATTTGCCTTTCTTTTTGTATACTGAAAAAACGAGTTCTTACATTAGTGACAGTAGTGCTGAGGACTACGGAGGTGGGTTCTCTGATCTCGTTGAGCCTGACTGAGCAGTACCCAGTGTTACTGTGCTGCTGTAGAGCCTAGTAGTGATGGGTAGGGGGAAGTAAAGATGGTATTCCTGCTCAGGAAGGACTTTAATTCTGAGATCAAGGACTCTGACTCTACTGTTTGACTCTGGACTCAAACAGTAGTGAGAGAGTACAGAGCAGAAGGCAAAGGGGATGTGCTAATGGATGTCTGGGTACTTAGGCAGTCAAACTGTTGTTTCATAGTAGTTGGAGATTTCTCAAGGCATGACATGGTGCATCTAATGAACTTTAACAATCAAATAGCCTGAAAATCACCAAATAGAGAATAATGATGCCAGGAAGCAGCACAACCAGGAGGTCAGCTGAAGTGTACGAACAGTGCCGGAGAACCACAGAAGATCTCAAAGCTGTGCAGGAATCAGAGGGGCAGGTGTCTTCAATAGTGAGAGATATTTTTCAAAAATTATTTCCTCTAAGCATTTCTCTTTACCTACTGATATGTCCATTTATTTTGCCCCAGGTTAAGGTTAGTTACTGATTTAATTGCTCTTTTCATTAAGATATTGAGAAAACTGAATGATGATGGTATTCGCATTTACACGAAGAAGGCAGAGGAGTAGATATGGCAGCATGCTGCCATCTTTTTTGGTCAGGCCTCACCAGTGACTTAGCCTTTTGAGGACCGACAAGTGTTGATGCTGGGGCAGTGAAGGTTGGTATTTGCAGGCGCTACATGTTGTGAATGGTCATGATGCTGTGAACAGATTCATTTTATGCAGTGCCGGCGAAACTCCTGGAGTCTAAGGGATCACTGAACAATTCAGAAGGAGAAGCTATTGCTTCTGAACCTCTTAATCTAGCTTGTTTAAGTGATTTTGGTCTCAGTTGCGACAGAGAAACTCAGTATGATGGATACCTGGGAGTGAAACACCTCCCGTATCTTGAGTCTGCTGATCCGCAGCTCGGTAAGCAAAGTTTAAGCATGCATGTGCTCCCATGGAAGTTCTTTGCTTTGACTAGTCTCTACTACTTCTGTTCAGATGGAAGCTGACAGCTTTTTTTCTGGCTGATGGGCAATGAATGAGTTAATCACTTTCGGAGAGTGACTTTGTCACATTAACTGTGTCATTAGCTGTCATAGCATGACAGCTATGCTGTATTAACAACAAATAAAATAAAAAAGATATTCTTCTACAGAATATTTTTCTAGATGGAGAAATGTGGTGCAGTTGACATTTCAGCCCCATTTTCCACCCTTGTCAGCTAGTTATTTGCAGAGATGAAGATGAAAATGTAGAGAAATGTGAAAGTCCCACTGTAAAACCCATTTATACTGCAGGTCATGACTGAAAAATGCTGGTGTTCTAAGAAAGGGTTATATGGCTTATCTGCCTCAACTGCTTTTATGAGAGAAATTCACCTATTATTTATACTGCTGCTGCCATTGTCTTCTACTCAGGAAAGAAAGAAAAAGCATTTATAGTAGTTGGAATGTTTTAGAATAAGTGTTTTAGAATATTTTCCAGAGGCATTAAGTCTAAGAGTTAAGATGCAAATTCTCATAGGAGTGTAGGAACAGTTTTCATAACTCAGTGTCCTGTAATTTTATATGGATTGGAATTGAGATGAGCTCTGATCAGAGGTCTGCACATAGATCTCACTGCAGACTTGGAATGCAAGTCAATGCATACATTTAAATTTAGTAGGAAAATAAAGCGTTGACAGGATCTTTTGCAAACAGTCACTGTTGGGCTGGAGAAGACTGGTGAGAAAGGGAGTAATGGCAGAAAGGCAAGAGGCAAAGGTCACGTATGCCCTTGTGTACCTACAGGCATGGATAGCTATGGAAAGGTTTAGCACTCATAATCTGCGTACAAGGATATGCCAGCCTTCTCCTTGAGGAAGCAGTACGGTGCACTGCTTTTAACAAAACATTTAGCAGAGTGATGCGCTTTTGTGATGACTGTTTAACCTTGAGAGATTTCATTCCATGGTTTCAGCAAGGATTACAGTAAATGCTCAATTTAGGTAAAGTCACAATCTAATTAAACAAATTCAGTCTAAATCCCTGCTGGGCCAGTAAAGATTTGTCTGTCGAATACCTCTAAGCATTTTCGTTTTCTATAGCAACAGTTAATTGGATACGCAACTGTCAGTTTAAATGCTTTAAATGAGGCTGATGGGATTAGTAATTGAATGCTCGGATTAATGATTTACAGCTGGCTTTGCTACCCTGTTCGTTGCTTACAGCTCTGTTCATGATAGCTCCCTACCCTTATCGGGTGGGTGGAGTAGTGGTCTGTAACTGCAATATTAGTTATGATATTATGATACACAGTTATGATACAGATATGATGTGTTAATCAGTGCATTCCTGTTGATACGTATAACTATTTTTAATACTGTGGGAAGCAAAGGATTATGATCGAAATATTAAAAGCAGAAAACCTAAAAATAGCCACCTAACCTCCATAGTTAGGACTGGAGGTCTCAGTCATTCTCCAATTAGATGTATACAATTGTCTTTCACAGTTTGAGTCAGAAAGCAAACCTCAGTGTAATGGGTGGTGAAATTACAGCCAAGGCTGTAGGTGGAAGCCGACAAAGGGCTTTCTACAAGAGGTGGTTGGAAGTGGAAGAGATGAAGTCTGTGCACTGCCAAAGCAGCTGCTCTTGGAGAAAGAGACCAGACTGCAAAGCTTAATCAGGTAGAGGGATCTCTTTGGTGATGCTCGAATCACCCATCTTGGTGGGAACTGAAGAGAAGCATGAAAGTTTTCACTCTGATGGGGAAGTGGTTTCACTGTTCTCTGTGTGACTTTTTAGATCTCACTTCAGTGTTTTAAAAGGCCAGAAGCGTGGTACGCTCCTTGGGGTTGTTCCAGTACATCGCTGTAAATAAAATGGGTTTCAGGGCCAGCTAACCCATGCCAGGAATTTCTTCATTCTCAAAGCCATTCTCAAAGCAACTTAGAGTCAGGGAATTTAACCACTCATTTGCCTTTTAAGTTGCAAATTCTGGGATGCTCTTTTTGGCATAAGAAGGAACCTTGCTGTTTGTGTCCAGCTGAGCTCTGTAGTGCTTGAGGAAGAAAGCTGTAAAGAAAACTTTCTGTGGCAGAGATATGCACATAAAATAAAAGAGTTGTGCTATTGTCGTGGTTTAACCTCAGTCGGCAACTGAGCACCACGTAGCCGCTCACTCACTCCCCCCCACCCGGTGGGATGGGGGAGAGAATTGGAAAAGCACAAGTGAGAAAAACTCGTGGGTTGAGATAAAAACAGTTTAATAATTAAAATAAAATGATAATAATAATAATATGATAATAATAATAATACACAAAGCAAGTGATGCACAGTGCAATTGCTCACCACCCGCCGACCGATGCCCAGCCAGTCCCCGAGCAGCGGCCCCCCCGGCCAGCTTCCCCCAGTTTATGTACTGAGCATGACGTCACATGGTATGGAATGTCCCTTTGGCCAGTTTGGCTGTGCCCCCTCCCAGCTTCTTGTGCCCCTGCAGCCTTCTCAGTCAGTAGAGCATGGAAAACTAGAAAGTCCTTGGCTAGTGTAAGCATTACCTAGCAACAACTAAAACATCGGTGCATTATCAACATTGTTCTCATCCTAAATCCCAAACACAGCACTGTACCAGCTACTAGGAAGGAAATTAACGCTATCCCTGCCGAAACCAGGACAGCTATGAATTTGTCCTTTTGCCTTATATGTAGGTCTCCAAAACCATCCTTAATGACAGAGAGACCCTTATACACCATACATTGAAAACTTTGGTTCTTGTTAATTAAGTTCCCTTCAGAATTAAAATGAGCCAGTGCATATTTAGAGTCTATGTTGAACACAGTTTAATAATACTTATTTCAGTATATTAAATTAGAACATGTTTCTGTTCATATAAGGGTTCTATCTTGGGAAACATCTGAAACAGCTAACAACATTGATGTTATAATTACTTGTATTTATGATATGGTTATAAACAATTATAAAGTAAATTATTATACTTATTTAGACATAATTACAAAATAATTATTGTAATAATGATTTTGTGGTTATTTATATTTATTGTATATCATACACATATTAATTTATTGGAAAAAAAACCCAGGAAATTCAAAGTTATGTTCTGCATATTTCAGCTCATAGAATATGCCAAGTTCATCTGAGATGTGGGAATGGCACTGTGACCTTTCCGCATTAGCCCAAGATTTAAGCTTAGGTTTTCAGGCAGAGCTCCAGCTGCATGCAGTTTGGTATTCAGAAATCATTGTATTCATCAGCTTCTCTCTCCCTCATGATCTGCTCCCGTATGTGAACTCCATTTGGTTCAGGAAATTCTTTTCTTTTTATTTCCTTCCTCTAATTAGTTCCTATTAAAAAGCCCAGCTCATCCTTGCCTCAACCTCACCTAGACTATCATCTTTTTCTTCCTTTTGTTCCTCACGCAGAGGCATTAGTCTCTTTGACTAGTCTAGAGCCTTCCACCATCCATTGTTCATTACTCAGTATTCAGACCAATGATATTATATTTGATCATACTCTGGAATATTGATTGCTGTGTAAAAATGCCAAGGCAATGATAAAAGCCAGGGAAAGGAAATGCAGAATCTGGTTTTTGGCCTCAGGATGACATTTCTTCCTTCAGAATACTCTTGCAATTAATTTTCTTTCCAGACATCAGGCTTTCCTCCTTTCTGCTTTTATTTATATAAAGCAATACAGCTGTTTCAATAACCTTCTGATGAAGTGACAGTTCTAGGAGTGTATTTTAAGAGGAAAATTAGGGGACCCTTTCAGAACCTGGACCAAGAATGAGATGCCCTTTTTCATCTCCCAGCCCAGTAGACCTTATCTTCAACCTTCGTTTTGATTTGTGATTTAGTAAAATGGACTTCAGGAAACCTTGCTTGATTCACTGGTGCATTTTGAGCAGATTTAATCTAAAATGTTAATTACTGAGAATGTTAGAACACTTTAGTGTCAGAGAGCCCCTAAGTGATGGCATAACTGAAAGTCATAAGGTAAGAAATTCCATGACAACAGAAGAAATTAGATCTTATTCTAATTTCACATCTTTTAAATTATAACTATTAAAGCAATAAGGTGTCTGACTGGAGAGGTTTTCAATTATAATGGAAGGCATGAGGACTATTCAGCTTTGCTATTTTATTCAGAGAATCGAAGTCGCATCCCTCTTCCATGTACCTTGCCATCTGCCTGTTCAACCTTGGAAGAGACTTACTCCTCCACTTTGCTTGCCTTCACTCCTGTTTTGGGTTGCATGCTTATATCCCAGTCAGATGTTTGTATCAAGTACTTTTTTTACAATATAAATTAATATAAATGCGAAGGTTTAGTAGATCAAAACACTTCATTCTGCAAGATACATACTAGGTCTCTAGAGCTTTGGGAGTTTTATTCCTCATTAAATCACCGATTTTTTTGTTAACTGTGAAGGATGGGTGACAACAACTGGTAAACCTTTTGCATCATCAAGTACAACAAAGCTTGTTTTAGTTAGAAGGCTGGCAAGGGCCTCTCTTTGACTAAATTACAGGTAAGTAAGTTTTAGGGAAAAGAAGCAAATAAATGTTGAAGTGAAAGATTAAGGATGCAACTGCATTGTCATTTTAGTTCTTTCTGGAGTTTGAAGTAAGTTTGAAGCAAACCTGTTGCTGATGCCTGCATCCCATGCATGGGTTTGTGCTGCAGAGCAGGCTCAGTGTGCGCAGCCCAAGGTCCTTGTGGATGAAACCTCTCAGGTGATGTGTTCCAGGAGCCCGACAACTGATGTCCTCCAGCTACTAATGGGCAAGTGCTATGGGGGGAAAGAACGGGAAGAAAACTTTTCCTGTGGCTGGTGGTATCTTGAGGGACTCTCTAGAAAGGTGATAGGGAACACAACTGAATCCTGAAAAGGCCATAGAGCTTCTCCAGGCATCTGTATTTTCTGCCTTTTAAAATTTGGTATCATCAATTCTGTACAGCAGGAAGAGGAAAACAGGTGCCCTGCTTTTTACTGAAGGAAAAGGAACGCCTTGCAGTTTATCAACACTTTGGTAGGATTTTGGCCACTTCAGACCACGTATATCATCCTCTAACGGCCAAGCCAAAAATTGTCAGAACTAATTGTATGTGATGAGGCTTTTAAGTGCATATTTAAACACAGCTTAATTTTGAAAAGTCCTGAGTACCTAGAAGATCCCGTTGACTTGAAGTTAAAGAAAGGTCAGACCCTTAATTTGCCCTTTGTGTCAACAGGTAGTACTGTGCAAAACTGAAATACGTATACTGAATGCAGAGCCACAGACGGTTTCGGGCACCTAGCTCCCATAAACTATTTCAGCAACACTCAGGTATCTAAACAGCTTCGAGGGTTTTGGCTGCAGAAACTTTAAATACTACACTTGTAGTTTTGTAAGTCTTGGTTGTATGTCTTGAAATTATTGTTAGTGCCTGTGGCCAGATTTTTATAATGTTAATTTAAGTGGGAAATAATTAGTAACTAGTAGCAGTAGGTGGGGGAAAAGTACCCACAGACGCCTGCTCGAGGAAACTACAGGGACAGTCAGAATTATGGAAGGAAGCGTACACTGGGATGGAGCCGGCCTTTGATGTAAGTGCCGCCTATGTAAATGCCAAAGGATCTATAGTGTTAGTATGGGGTTTTCTGTTTGTTCTCAGATTTACTTATACTGCCCTTGTTTGAAATAGAAAAGACTGATCACCAGTTTCCCATATTTCAGGAGCGTTGAAGTGATTTATACCAGCTGAAGAATCAAACACAAAACTGTTCCATGGAAAACCATTTGTCAGGTGCTCTGTAAAATTAGGATTTTGAAGTTTTTTATGCAGTTTTGGGTCATGTTTATTGCATAAACTGACTTACTGTTCTTGTTAGTTAGTATTTATAACTTTAAGGCCAACTGTACAATCCTACATTGGATGGATATAAAAGGTGTAACTAATCAAACATGGCATTGTGTTGTGCACCGGAGAAATGTTTTCAGTGCTCTAAGTCGAACACGCTTATGATTTTTTTTCCCCTATGTGAATTGGCTGAACACTACGAATTATAAATTTAGGCTTTAAACATTGATTCTGCTAACTGGTTAAAATGAGAGCAGTTAGAGCAAATACAGTTATATCCACTTTAGAGTATATTTATTATTCTAGTATTCTAAGAAACTGAGAAAACTAAAGACAAAAAATTGTTTCAGCTGTTGTGTGTGCAATACAAATTTTGTAATTACAGAAAATTTGTAATTACAGAAAAGAGGTTGGCATTACTCTGCTTAAGGAAAAATTGGGATGATGTTTGATTAAATGACAGAGAAAATAAATAGCATTTCAGAATTTATGCAGTTAGGATGAAGAATTTATTGTATATACAGTTAAGCAACTCTACTGTAGATGTACTTCCTCTTTGAAGAAAATGGATACAGTAATCAAAATAGTTCTAGCATGGAAACTACAATACAGACTGAAACTTGACTAAAACAGAAATTAGTTATTTGACTTGAAAGAACACAGAACCTGAAACAACAGATTGCAGGTTGCATCATTAACCAAGGACAGTAAAAAACTGTACAGTACAAGCAACACGTTACAATAAGTTATGACCAATAAGGCAGTCTTTCTCATTTAGGACAAAAGGGGTAAAGGGAAAGGTATTAAAATCTCATAAATCCACCGTATCTCTTTTCCATCTCTGGGACCTCTTTGGAATAAGTTTCCCCATCTTCTTCTGAAGGGAGAATGGAGTCGGCGAAGCGCTTAAGAAACCCACCATATCGTTTCTGGTAATCCAGCCACCATTCTGGCCTGCCCACTCTTCTCATGAAACCACCGTATCTCTTTTGCAGCTCTTTAGCTTCATCTTCCAATTCAGGGCTGCGCTTTATGCTTCTCATGAAGCCTCCGTATCTTTTGCCGACATCCCCGTCGTTTTCATTTATCTCTCGGTAATGCCCCGCTTCAGGGTTATCCCCCGTTCCTAGAAGCTCCTTCAGCAGATCAGAGGAATTAGCAAGGGCATCGTCGTCCGAGTCTTTCTTCATAAACCCTCCATACCTCTTAGCCAGGATTTCTCCTCCATTAGCTTCGCCCTCGGGTTCTACCCGATAGAGCTCATCCATTTTCTTCATGAACCCCCCGTATCTTTTCATGAAGCCTCCATACTTCTTTGCAAGCAAATGGTTCTCATCCAGCTCTTTCTTGTCTCCTGGAGCAGTGTTGCCATCCTCAGAAAGATCCAGCTTTGCCAGTTGCAGGAGCTCCTTGCAGGTCTCCCAGGCTTTGGCAGAAGGCAGCTTTCCTTCACATTCTAGTGTACAGGCCTGAAAAATGGATGCGGTTTACTGAGAACGATTTGATAGTAACAAGCGCCTCACTGCCACCTTGTCTTAGCTTTACTTGTTTTTAAAAGACCATGAGCGAGCCTCTCTTTGTGAGTGGCTTGGAAGGGCTGCTCTTCATGAACAGCTGATTTCCTAACTGTCTGTTCTGAAGTTCTTCATATCCCTCTCTGAAGGACATGGTAGTCTCCACTCTAAGAGACAGAATACTGGACAAGGGTATTCAAGGGTCCTGTATGTCAAGGTGCCCCTGTGTTTCTGTTTCAAAGGACGCCACACGTACAGTTCCTGCACCTCCCTTACGCTCGGGTGCATTGTTATGATTTTTTTTTGGTTGTTTTATTTACTACTGGGAAGCTAAAAACCAATTGCAGTTCACTTCATAATGAAAGTGTAGAAGGTGTATTCAATCTTCATAATTAAAAGTAACATTCAGAAATTTTAGGAAAGAAGTTACACGGCATTGTCATTGCAAAGAAGCCAGCTGTACTGTACTGCTCAGTATCTCAGTATATAACACACTGCACAGCTCTAAGGCTATATTTCTGTCTGTTATCATTCGTTTCTCTTCGTGGAACAGATCTTTCAAATGTGTACCAATTCAAATGTAGAAATACAGGCTCTCTTAGGCAGGATCAAACTTCTGGTTTTGCTGGTTTGACATACAGAGTAGTGACAATCAGAAAGGGGAAAAATTCCTAAGATGTGTTGCTTCTGACTGTAATGAAAAATTTTCAGGCCAAGACATAAAAAATGTTTTCAGTACCTGTATGCATCTCTCAACCTGTCATGTAAAGATAATAACATACACATTAGCTACTACTATCTCTGTTGTGTCAGGGGAATTTACTTCTTGTGAAGCCACACTCTTCAGTTGGAAAAAAGTGAATCCAGTGGGTTTGTTTTCCTTGCCCATGGTTTTTTATACCGCAATAAATAAACAAGAAATTATCAATATTTTCAATAAGACAAACACTTATTCTGCCTGTAGATTATGTTTTCTAAGGATCTCGATATGCTTTAAAAGTGTGAAATGAAACCCCAGCACAGTTTTCTCTAATAGCTAACTGACCAGCTCTCTACCTCTGGCCTTACCTGTCTGTTGAGCCCCATTTTAGTCTGAGAAATTTATCTATTTTTTTGATATGATCAAAAGAAAATTAAAGGGATTTATATATTTTGCAACAATAATATATTTATTTTAACTGGCACTACATGCTTGCTATTATGTATCATAGTTATGCCGTAAAAAGAATACGATCTCAGTTTCAGTCTGACTTTGAAATTGCTCTAAATCAAAGCAAGAATAGGTCTTTCCCTTCCTCTTCCCTTCTCAATTAGTTTAAATAAACCCCTGTGGCCAAACTAACAAATGCTATCTCATAGGTGTGAATGACCAGGTACAATGTGATAAATCTTACAGATACAATGTGATAAAATCAGTTATGTTACTAGAAACATTTGTTTCTAAAAGCTATTTGTATGTGTATGAGGAATATATGACACATCATTGCTTATTTTCCCATTTCAACTGATAACTGTTGTCACGGAATGAGACTTTGATTCTTTCTTGAATAATTACTGAAGGTGTACAAGAGAGAATATCAACATAGACACCCACAACATACACTCCGAAAAGCATGTATCCCTCCCTCCAAAAGAGGAAACTACCACTTTTTTCCTTAGTTGCCTTTAAAGCTAAAGTTTGATTGAAAGCTAACGTAAGCAAAAAACTGTTTTGCCAGCCTTCCTAAGAATATCGCCCTTATGAACCTGCTGTGGTTAAGAGTGAGTCCTTGCTTTTGGAGTAAGCAGAAGTACTCAGTGATTCCTAATTCTGCCTAAGAATAGGGTCCCATCCTTCCTTTTGTGAGCTCCCAAATAATCGATCACATCTTAGGAATAAAGCTTTTCAGACCATTTAGATGTGCTGAGAGCATGATGCCTCGATACACATCTATTTGAGGTCAGGAACCGCAGGTGCCACCGGCAGAGGACTCGGCAGCCTGAGTTCCCACTTTCTTCAGGGAGGGCTGAGGGACCCCAGACTTTCACTGACCCCGATCCTTAAATTTCAAGTTGAGTTGCCCCTGTGACTATACTTTTAAATAATTTCAATGTCATTAAAATTACAGATACCACCCCCCCGCATCCTGGAGTTTTCTTAGCATAATTTGTCTCAGGAGACAATGTCAAAGGTATCTTTCACAGGCATATTCCTAGCGCTGCGCAGCACCGCGCGAAGAGGAAGAGCAGCGGGAGGTACTGCTACTCAAACCAGGCTTGAACCCTACTTTTTGGTGAGATTTCAGGCAGATCCGCTGCTTTTCAGCTCGACAGCCATCCTGCCTGGAGAAAGCTCATCCTGCCGGGGAGCCCGCGGCCGGGGGTCGGGACCCTCCCCGCCCTGCCGACCACCTTTCCCTGCAGAGCTGCAGTCTCCAGCCAGATTTCTCTTTCCCCTTACGTTTTCACTCGGCTTTTTCCT
>NW_008825547.1:4749961-4750343 GCF_000699105.1 Pygoscelis adeliae
AGGTCAGCCGGCAGCCGCCGCCTCCCCCCCCCGCTCCCGCCCCCGGCACTGCCTCCCCCAGCTTCGGGGCGGGAAAAGGCGGCACGAAACTGTTCGGCCGCGGCGGTTTAAAACCAAGTCCTGGGTCGCACCCAACTCCGGTAACTCACACGCTTTTTGGAGCCGCGGCCGTTGCGCTTGCGAGGCAAGCGGGCGCTTAAGCTACGCAGGAGCTTGGTTGGCAGCGGCAAGGCAACGGATCTGCGTCCGGAGCGGGAGCGGACCCGAAGGATGAAGCGACCAGAAGCTCCCGTCCGGTGAAAGTGCTCGTCCCAAAACACTTTGTCCCGCCCTGCCCGCAAAGCCCGCGCCTCGGGGGGAAAGACCCTCCGCGGAGCGGCAC
>NW_008825547.1:4751190-4757925 GCF_000699105.1 Pygoscelis adeliae
CCTTCTCTCTGCCACCCTGCCAAAACCCCACGGCGCTGGTGCTGAAAGTGCCGGCTGCATGCCCCCTCCCTCCCTCCCTCCCTCCCTGGGCCTCAGGTGTGAAACGCTGTGTTTGGGGGAAGCAGGTTTTACTAGAGCGAGCGAGAAGGCAAGGTTTTTGATTTGAAAATATTGGAATTTCACAAGTATGGATAGATTTGCCTTATTTTCACAATTTTGGTGACCAGGAAGACACAAATAGGAAGGAACCAGATAGAGGCAAAACCCCAAGCCCTTCTGCGAGGTTCTCAACCCCAGCAGCCGGGGCAGCTCACTGCTCTGCTCCATTGCACGTCCTGGGGAACTGGCGGAGAGCGGTGCCGCTGATCCTGACACCTCTTGCTTGTAGAGGGCTCTGCCCCAGCCGTGCTAAGCTGCATTTCTTTCACTGTCAGAAGCCACCTTCTGTTTCCAGCCCCAAATTATTTCTAGCTGGTGTATATTTGTTTGATCTTCTTTCAGCATTGTCCTTCAGTTTAAAGAGCATTTTCCCCCTTCCTGGTGTGTTTCTGGGGTGGGATTATTCTCCCTAGTCTTCATTTTCCTGAAGTGAACAAGCTGTGCTCTTCAGCTTTCTGTCTTGAGATGGGCCCTTTTCATGTGAATGTTCTGCTCTGCATTTGCTATACTTGGAGTTCATCATTTCTGGGCATGAGTGATGGGAACAGTACACAGTATGTCGGTTGAAATTTCATTAGGGCATTAATGCATAATTATCTCCCCTGGAGGAGGAAGACACCTCAATTTATACCTCCTCAGATCTCATTTGCCTTTCCTAATGCTGCAGTACATCGATGTCACACACTTATCTGGTAACTGAGACACAGCCGGGTCTTTATCCTTCAGAACTAACACAAAATCTAGTACTATTATTGTATGGAAATTGTGCTTTCTGCCACCTGTTAGTCTTTACATCAGCTATCTGACTCAGATTAAGGACACTGAAATGAATGTCTGGATTGTCAGAAATACATCCATTCAAGCCAAAGATATAGCTCTCGGGTATAATCAGGGTACGTGAGAAGAGAATCAGGCTCTCTGCTTACATGGTAAGATCAGCCAACTTTGTAAGTGAACCCTCAAGAGAAGAGGCAGACATTTTAAAAGTCATCCCAGTGGGTGTATTTATGTAAGCATGTGAGGGATCTGCATTTGGAGCAACGAGCAAATTGCCATGCCACTGAATCACCAGGAATGCTACAAAGTTTGTTCCTGAGATGGTTAGGGAAGCACCGACCATCTCCAGAGCTGACACATTCAGTGCCTCTTTTGTTGTAAGGATGCTCTCTACAAGCAGAGCTTTTTGTGATGGACATCATCAGATTAGTCCTCTGGGTCAGTTACTGACCCTCAGCTGTGCCGTCGTTTATTGGCTTGCATTCTAATAGTCAGCATGGCGTGATGGGACAGATAGCCCAGTAGCCTCCTGATTATTCCTCCTGCAGCGTACAGCCCACGTCCCTGGGCTGACTGACTCCTGCTTTCATCGTTCTGCACACGAGCGTCCATGCTCAGCCTGCCCACTCAGCTACTCAGTCTGCCATGTCCTTCATTACTCTGTTTAATGTCATTCTCTGCATTTAATCTGGTCGTGATGAAAACCCAGCCAGTGTCAGAATCTCACTGTCTACAGAGTAGCAGATAGTCCCTGTAGATAAAATACAGACTATAGTGGGAAAAGACAAAGGATGCAGTAAGAGCAAAGCATAAAAGGACCGAATAAAAGGCATGTAAATTCTGTGTAGAAGAGGAGTAATGGGGAGGGTTATTTTACAGTGGGTAAGTCTTATGGCTGCTGGTGGGGACCAGGGAAGAGGAAAGGATGGAAAGAGATCAGGTGTGAAATGCACAGGTGCAAGGACACCGCAAGAGAGAGAGGAGAGCTATCTGTGCACAGCCAGCACTGGGCAGAAGAAACCCAGCTGTGGCTGTTGGAAGTGCTACAGATATCCCTGGCTCTTTGGTTCATCTGCTTCTCCATATCCTCTGTTGTTTGAGTCTTTGGCTGGTTCCTCTCTATTGCTGGTCCTCAGGCTGCATCCTTACGGAGGTTGTGTGAGGGTCCCCAGGGCCTGGCAGCGTGGGGAGCGGGAAGAAGGTCCCAGCCGGACTCTGGTTTTACTCTTTTCCCACTAGGTGTAGCAGTGCCTGCTACACAGAGTCCTCTCCTTCCTCCTGGAAGATGCTAATACTCACAGGGAATGAGTAGTAATATGAGGAAGGAGTAATTAAGAAAATACTTCTTGAAGAGCTCACTTTTCCCAGTGTCAGCAGATGAAAGCTCTGTAATTCCCAGTCTGAGTTCAATTTTGTGTGGGGAAAGTATTCTTTGCAGAGAGAGGATGAAAACAGGAGATAATTTGGAAAATTTTGACAAAATACTACAAAGCAAAAACTATATAAGGAAAATTACTCACTGTAGGAGTGGAGGATAATATTTCCTCAGCAACGGAGGACTGAGAAACAAAGAAATAGGGAGACATAAAAAGAAAGAGAACACTTTTCACAGCAGTAAAGATGATAACTTGTTGCTCCCTATTAACTTTATAATAAAAATGTCCCGGTGTTGATAAAAACTCCGGCATTTATATAATCCAGAGTTACCACAGACACCAACTGCTTTTTATCTGTCATCAAAATATACCAGCCAAAAGAAACCTGTTTGTATTACAGTAGTGCTTGCAGCCCCAAGGGCCCTGTTGTCCTACAGCTTGTCCAGACTTCCAGACTTCAGCTAGAACAAGGTGAAGCCAAGATGAAATAATTTCATTTTGCTGATTGAGAACACAATTTGAATGACTTTACAAAGTCTTGCCGAAAGTGGGCAGCTGAGTTAGAAACTAAATCTCTCTCTCTTGGATTTCATACCAGTCTCTCTCCTGCAGGACCAGCTTTCCTTTCCAAACTATACTCATCATGCTAATCGAGCTGCTACAAAATCGTTAAATGAAGATGGATTTATGGAAATATGAAATAAGCATGGTGTTAGCACCCCGAGCAACCCTTCTCGCAACACAGAGCCTTTTTGATAGAATTGAAATGAGGAATAGGGAATGTAAACAGCATGTTGATTATTTTCTTCAGCTCAGTGCAAAAGGTCACAGCATTTCTTAAGACCAAACAGTCAGGTTCCATTTAGCTCAGTCTAAATGGGCTTAATTTTTAATGGCGACATATATAACTGATATCAGAGCTGAGAAGGGCATTGCGGGTCAACTCTCCCATACCAAGCTTATCGTCAAAGTAATTTAGAGACATGAGTTATTAATCTATAGATAACAAGGTATGCATTGCTACTTTTTCAATATCTTTATTAAATTATGTCTAATGTAAGCAGAGATGAACTGTAAGAGAGAGAGATACTCAAGGTACAGTTGGTATGGCATTGCCCAAAATGTACCTTTACAGGACAGAGATATTCCAGTGCTTCCCGTATCTCTGTATATCCCTTAATACACCTCTAGGTGTATCATTTAAGATATGAAGAAATACGAAAGATACCAGTGATGCAGACATTTCTGCTCACAGCTGCTGAAGGCAATCTTGTGTGAAGGACTGGAATGCTAAACTTTTCATCTCAGACAAAGCTGGGTCTTCTTAATAATATTTTTGCCCTTGTACAAATTCCACCTTTTTTAGAAGGCAAACCCATGTGCTGATCTAGTGGCGATAAGGAGATGTTTTCACTGAAAGAGCACTGACAGCTACTGTCCCTGTCTCATGGCTGATGCCATGCAGCTTTCTAAGGGGGGAGGAGGTTTCACGCTGCTTTCTGTGAGTGAAATAAAGCGTGTGACCTGCATTCACTATAAGCATACAACAAATACAATTTTTGGTGCATTTGTTTACCTGCCATTGTATCAGAATAGATAAGAATGAAGCAGAGAAGTTTATACTGTCTGTGGAGATACATGGAGATTCACTTTATTACATGCTTCTCTGTTTCTCACAGGCACGTGAATATGTGCACTCAAAGATTTCTGAGATCAGGCCTGAGCTGCACTAAGTAGAATGTGCTGCAAAGTAGAACAAACTGCACAAAATCTGTATTCGTTATAAAAGTATTATGTTGCTCATTTCCACAGAGGCCATGGGAGGGGTATTTCCAAAAAAATAAGAAGAAAACAGGGTGCTCAGTAACACAATACATTGTGATGGAATCCAAGCACAGTGATTATTATTTAAGACAATAACTACTCCACATGAGTGGAGTGATTTATCCTCATTTCTTTAATTAAGAAAACTCATCCATGAATTACAAAGGAAGTATTAGATTCCATCTATGAAAAGGATTGCAGTGTCTAATGCATACGTGGAAGGATTAGCTGAAAATTGTAAATGAGAGATTTCGATCACTTTAGTCATATTAAGAAAAACAAACAAGCAGAGTTGAAATAACATATCTGGAGTGCAAGCTTCAACTATTTTCCCATTATTCACATTCATACAGCAGAATTTTGGAGCTTTTTCCCCAGTTCCAGCCTCACATTTTCATTGCTAGTATTTTATTGCCCAGTTGGGGAGTGCTGTGTTCACACTTTAGCACAACATTCAAAACAAGTCGTTTTTGCAGACTGGAGCTGTAAGGAGAGCCTGATGCTTTATGTGCGGACAGGGTAAAGGCTCGCTGGGTTCCTTGTTGCGCTCCTCGGAGGGCACAGCTTGGTGCTGCAGGGTGGGCAGAAGTGACTTGAAACTCCCATATTTTGGGCAGTTCAGAAATGTAATTTAGAACGGTGTTGGTGGTTGCTGTGATTTCCAGCAGCCCAACAGGGAGTGTTTTACGGCCGAGCACTGAGCTCTCTCCTTTCCGCTCCCACCATGGCCTGAGCACGATCTCTCTCGCGCAGTCTCCGGGCCATGAAGGGAGCGGCGAAGGGCCATGTGTGCTCTCCCTCCTCTGCTCTTGCACTGGAGGTGATCCAGATAACAATGAGGGTCATACTTCATTTAGTTATACCTCTGCTGGAAATTCCCTCGTCCATGCTGGGAATCTGTCTGCCTTACAGCCTGCTGTGGCTGTAGCACACAGTCCGTGTGCAAGCAGCATGGAACCTCTTGTGCTCTTACAACATACCTTGGTCTAATGGTGGGCTAAATTCCTCAGCTGCAAAAGCAACTTTGTGCTCATTTACGGTAGAGTTCACTCTAGATTAGCTACAGCCACAGTTGTAGTCCCTGCGGAACTGCAAATACTAAACAGATGATGTTCATGCAAAAAATGGAGTGGGAAAGGTGCATAAAGCACAGGGTTCTCAAAAGCACTATGTGAAAGGTCCACTATTTTTCTTTCAATGTAAATGATTTTCAGTTGCTTTACGTGAATTGGGCCTTCAGTTATGTTCCAGAAAGTGTTTTCCATAGGAAGGAAAGCCGGAGGTTTAATTAATCAAGTTATCTAGCTAGGACAGGGAAGAAGATGCTGACATAAGAAAACATCCTAAGCGTGTTTGAAAATGAAATAAACATTATCATCACATTCCTTCATTTTACACACATTTGACCTGTTCCATTGGCCATTGTTTGTACTTCTTTACGCTTTGTATTTCTATTAAAAAACCTGGAAACTGAACTCTGACCTTTCCCTTCTCAGTTTACCAGTCTATGTTCCTTTTCTTTAAAGCTGCTTGCTTTATACTTGAAAGTAATTTCATTTCTCCTGCTGCATAATTGAACACTCCAGAAACGAAAAAGCAGCCTCAGCCAGCTGAGCCCTTATTGCTTTTCCTGTACAGAACTGGTGAAAATATTTCATGAAAGTTGAAGCTGTGAATTTGACTGGGGCCCAGGTTTAACCTGAAGACTGAGTTTATGCAGAGGCTGAGAAGATCCTGAATGATTTTGGAAGAAGAGTTGAGTGAAAATGTAGGTGCAGTGACAGTGCATAGTAAAAGAAAACGACAGATGTGGTAAAATGTTCTGATTATTTTGGGATGACATAAATGTATTAGAGAAGATCGCCTTGTGGTTAACTCCTTTCCCACCTTCCAAAGATACATCTTGCATTTTGTTTGTTATAACATGATACCTAGCTTTTCCTTTGTCAGTTTAAAAGCTTATAAAACCAGGGTGGCAAGAACTGCTAGAGTGGAGGTATAATACAAAGTTTGTTTTTAATATGAAAGTGATCAGAATGACATTGTCACACAGCTAACCGGTGCTGTTATGGCTGTCATGTTTTTCCTAGTTTTTCCAAAAGCTTTCTGTGTCACCTCAAACGATCATCTGAATTCACCACTTCCCTCTAATGTAATGTAAATGCTATCAGTTATCATCTGATAATACCTGGCTTGGCAGCATTTTGCTAGACAAAGCAATTGATGCTATTTCATAGCCTTTGATTGAGTTAATTCAAACTAGCAGGTATAGTATTTATACCTTTAGTACAGGACTAAAATATCACATATTTTAGACTTTTAACTTAGTGATTTGGACTACCTTTGGAGTCCTTGTCTACACTGGTACCTGTCCTGGTTTCGGCTGGGATAAAGTTAATTTTCTTTCTAGTAGCTGGTACAGTGCTGTGTTCTGGATTTAGGATGAGAACAAAGTTGATAAGGCACCGATGTTTTAGTTGTTGCTAGGTAATGCTTACACTAGCCAAGGACTTTTTAGTTTTCCATGCTCTACCGACTGAGAAGGCTGCAGGGGCACAGAGGGCTGGGAGGGGGGCACAGCCAAGACAGCTGACCCAAA
>NW_008825547.1:4758300-4760854 GCF_000699105.1 Pygoscelis adeliae
GTGGTGGGCAATTGCACTGTGCATCACTTGCTTTGTATATTCTATTATTATTATTATTATTATTATTATTATTACTAGTGCTACTACTATTTTACTTTATTTCAATTATTAAACTGTCTTTATCTCAACCCATGAGTTTTCTCACTTTTACTCTTCCAATTCTCTCCCCCATCCCACTGGGGGACAGGGAGAGTGAGCGAGCAGCTGTGTGGTGCTCACTTGCCGGCTGAGGTTAAACCATGACAGTACCCTAGGATTTAGTCAGCTGGGTTCAGACACATCTAAGGTAAACAGATTGGTGTTTGCTAAGATTTCAGAAAACCAGACATAGAATATAAAACAATGCAAACCTCACAATACTAAAATACTAATATATTTTAAGCAGCAATAAGTTGTACTTCAACTTATTCAAGTGCATCAGCACTTTGGGTATAGAGAATGACTACTGTAAGCAAATAATTCACAGAGAAGAAAAATTGAGTTTAGGATGAGGTAGAATGGGGAAAGTCACAGTTGTGAAGTTTTTGTGAGATTAGGCTAGTTTATGTCATAAAGCATTCCTCAAGCTGATTATCTTCCTCTGACTTTTGTTACCTGGTGTGTATTCCCCCTTTCTCTGCAGGCAGCAGTGCTGGCTGGCGGCTGAGACAGACTCTCCACCTGCTTCTGAGAGCATCCTAGTAACTGCCTTGTCACCTCGCTCAGATCTTCAGGATGAGGTGGAGTTTTATCATGGGACACGATGACTAGAGATAGATCATTTACTAAAATGAGGACTACTCTCCAAAAATGCAGCAGCAAAGTTTCTGTGCTACGAAGTTGACTAAAGTGCTCTGCTATTTTCTTGTGGCAATAAATATAATGACTCATTTGTCTAATCATCTTGTTTTTTTATGATTAAACTAGGCTGCAATTTCCAGAATATTTAGGATTGGTCTGGTGTATATTTTGTGCTAAAACTGGATGTAATGTGTGTGCCAACAGAGTGATGCCAGAAGTTGGAGGAGACTTCTGTATTGGTGTTTTCCTGCTGGTTCATTTAATGTCAGTTTAGTTTTGAAAAGTTGTTATTCGAAAGATTGCAAAAATAAATATTAATAAATATCTTTAAAATGATGGCAAACTAAATGATGTGCCAAAAATAATTGGCACCTGTGTTGCCTGGTCAACTGATCAAAATACCGCTGCAAACCAACAGGAGGAAGCGGGAGGCTTTCAAGGAGCTCAGGGTGCTTCTGGGCAAGGGTGACTGTTGTCACCAGTCTGGTTGTTCAGCTCCAGGCTTTAGCAGTTGGGGGTAGAGCTGCACGTTGTCACACAGCTGCTTTGCTTCCCTTTGAAGACGAGGTGTATAAAGTAATTCCCATATGTGAGAGCTGACTGTCATTTTGAGCCTTAGCCCATTGTTTTTACCCCTGTTTAGGCAGCGCAGGAACGTACAGGAATACCTGCAGGTGGTGGAGGGGTCCCCAGGGGACCCATGTCAGGTTTCATCACTGACAGAATATGCAGGCTGGTTGCCTTCTAAATATGGCTAAGATGTCGAGTTTTTTTCTCCATGATACATTTTGGTTTTTGTTAGGACAACAATGGAGTCTCTGACTGCGCTCAGCAGCCAAGCTTCTGGTTCTTCTTCTGCTAAGACCGTGTACAAACTCAGGAACAGAGTTGCAGATGGGGTGCCCAACACAACTTGAATGCATGTAAACCTACTGAAAGGATGTGTGAAGTAAACTAACTATAAATCAGTAAACTATAACTATGAATCAGTAAACTGTAACTATATATGTAAAGCTCAACATTAGAACTCATGAGGAAAAATGTCAGACAAAATACTTCATTCATGTAATTCCAAGTTTTTAAAAATGAAGTGCTTGTGGATGTCTGCTAGACACATACAATTCTAGTGAATTCCGCTTTATCTTGTCTGCAGACTCGTCGTCTTCTGGAAGGCCGCCAGGTTCTCTCTACACCCAAGCTGGAGCTCCCTGTCTTTGTGTGTGGTGGGCCATGGCCAAATTAACATCTCTTCTGATTAGCTCTTATGAAGAATGGAGCTGCAGCAACAGAAAACAGAGGCAGGAGAAAGTATAAGGCTGTCGTGGTTTAACCTCAGTCGGCAACTGAGCACCACGCAGCCGCTCACTCACTTCCCCCCACCCGGTGGGATGGGGGAGAGAATTGGAAAAGCGCAAGTGAGAAAAACTCGTGGGTTGAGATAAAGACAGTTTAATAATTGAAATAAAGTAAAATAGTAGTAGCACTAGTAATAATAATAATAATAATAATAATAATAATAGAATAAATAATAATAATAATAATAATAATAATAATAATAATAATAATAATAATAATAATAATAATAATAATAATAATAATAATAATAATAATAATAATAATAATAATAATAATAATAATAATAATAATAATAATAATAATAATAATAATAATAATAATAATAATAATAATAATAATAATAATAGAATATACAAAGCAAGTGATGCACAGTGCAATTGCTCACCCCCCACCGACCGATGCCCAGCCAGTCCCCCAG